>NC_141027.1:33305000-33545000 GCF_052040795.2 Danio rerio
TAATGTTTATGAAGAAATTGCCCATGACAGACTGCTCTCTGACTCATACTCATTACATCACTATCTGAATTTGCACACTCAGTTTTGTTCCCTCTTTCCTGTTATAGTCCACTCAACTGCCATATGCAACATAGGGATTAGAAAATAAGTAAATAAAGTAAGTGAGCATTTTCAGAGACAGCTAATGTGTTCATATACTAATATGACAAAAGAGGGACTAACCTGGTACTAGCAAGGTATACCAAAGCAACACACCCTGCTTTCTTAATATACCCATAAATATACTAATTGCCTTGTTAGTTTAATCTAACCTGTACTGTTTTGTGAACCAAGACATTCATGTCAGATGAACTTTCCTCCACCAGTGTGAAAGAAGTTTTTGTTTGCCGAATTTCAGCTGAGTTTTTGTCTAGAGATGACGAACGCCTCAGCGCTCCTGCTGCTTCTGGAATTCAGAGGTCACAGGACAGACCAAAGTCAAAACTCAGCAAGGAATTCAAACTGCAACCTCTCAAAAATAAACAGGCTGTGTGTGCGTGCGTGTGTCCACGAGTCTGTATGTCCATCCCGAGGGAACTATCAGACAAATTCTGTGGATGTGTAACTGTCAGTGACCACCCATGATTAAAAACTCCATTGGTACACTGAGAGACACCAGGAAAAGAATCCAAGCGTCATGAACACGTCACTCTGAGAAATCTCCCCCTATATGCTAAAATAAGAAAACCACAACTAAAAATTTATTACAAATGTCTATTAAAAATCCATGTGTGGTACATCTATATATTTCAAAAGGTCATAATTATATGTTTTCAACAGTATTCATGATTGCTGAAAATGCATAAACTCCATCACCGACAACCAAATCATAACAGTCACGCAAGAAATAACCAAACTCAGCTGATGTTTTCCCTAATGCACCGCCATACAAATATGCCTTCTCTTCATCTTTGAGCTCTGATCCTGTTTCTATCATAACAAAATCCAGACTACTACAGCAGAAATTGAGACATGATGAGAAAAAAACACTTGAAATTTGTTCTATTTGAGATTACTAACAGCTGAAAATGATGTTGCAGATGTTTTGCAGCTTTTCAGTGCTGTCTGAATCTAACTTATATTTGATACAAACATACAAACTGCCTTGCGAATTTATTACCGGTACATGGCTAATTATATATTAGACCAATATATTCAGAAACACATCTTAGTTGCAACATAAACATTCAAGGTGCATTAGGTAATATGTTAAAATCCTAGCATAAAGTTTTTAAAAACACAGTCCAACCTCTGCAATCTAAAGCTAAGCCTTCTGATATCATGATATCATTACGCACACATTAAAGAAGACAGTAGACAATCTACTAGATCAGTGGTCCCCAACCATCGGTACCGATCCGCGGAATAATTGGTACCGGGCCAAATAAGAAATCATAAATTATTTCTGTAGAAAATATTCCCCCCACAACTTGGTGTCTTCTACTCACCCCTGCCATATCATGAAAATGGACTATGCCAAAATCCACCATGGAGCGGGAAGAACTATCACTAGAATATAGCTCGATGGTGGTTGTTGGTAGTTTAAAGTTATAAAACAGGTATTATAGAGTCCAAGTCAGCAGAGCATTTAAGGACTGTGCATATACAGTATGTGTGCGTGCATCGCTAAATAAGTACCCGAAATCATTGCAATATGTATCTATATGGAGTTTTACATAATCATACTCATTAGGGCTGTAACATGCCAATGCAAACATTTAATTTGGCTATACGGTTGTGTTATTGTTAATATGTTCGTCAGTTGAGATGTTTGGCACAGATGTTATGTATGCAACTAGGGCATGCGCACTGAGTTGTTCATGATTAACCTGGATGCACGAGCGCAGCAGCTGTGTTCACGCGTTCAGTTGTGTAGTTAGCAAGCAAAACTTGTGTTGCCAACTTAGCAACTTTGTCGCTATATTTAGTGACTTTTTAGACCCCCTTAGCGACAAACTCACTACACATCTATACTGATATACTCTATTCAAACAGCAATACATTTATTTCAATTAACATGCATATATAAAGCATAGTGCTAATATAAATACCTCTTTAGTAATCATATGCTGTTAAACAAACAGAAACAGCATACCGTGATGACGTCAGTAGTATGCAAATTGGAGTAATCTAGCGACATTTATTGACTTTTCGGGCAGAGCTTAGCACCTTTTCATTGAAAATAGTTGGCAGCACTGAACTTGTCAATGTGCAATATTTTATGCATGCAAGGATTGCTGATCTCACTCTCTCACGCTCTTTGTCCTAAAGCGACTATACTATATGCTTGGTGCTTGGCCGGTAGGGTGGAGGAATTACACTTACACAAGCCATACTTACATGCTATTTCAGACCCAGTATTCAAAGTAGCATGGTAAACATTATAGGGAGCGTGTCACAGGCTGTCATTGTTCAAAAATGAACCAATTTGAATATAAAAGCAACTTCACCCAACGACTATAGAATACACAAGACATGTCTCTAATATAGTTTTTAATGGGGAAAAGTGTAACGCTCAATATGACGAATGAAGCCCCACCTACAAGTACAGAAGCTAATCATCAATCGCTATAGACTGGCGTTTCTCCGGGGGACCAGATGTGTGCTTTTACAACAGTTTGGTGGTCAACAAACACACTGGAATCTCAACGAATACTTGCTTCACAGACATAAGAAATATATCCACATAAAGTTTGATATATGTGCTTTTAAATGTACCAAGTGCACTTGAAAACAAAAGGTGTAAAGCATCAAAAGTGGACCCTGTTAAAGTTAATTGGAACACTAATTTGGCTATTGTTGTTATTAATGAATTTATAACAACAATTGATAATCTGTATAAAACAAACACGAGGTACAGTTCATCCTGTCAAATGCACACACTGTTAACCCTTACTGTAGATTATGCAGTAAATAACTGTAAAATAGCCAGTGTTTTGCTGTATTAAAAGGAAACAGTATTTTACTGTAAAAGGAGCAGGATTTGTATGAAATTTTGTAGTGCAAAGAATAAATTACAGTAATTTACTTTATGTACCCATTACAGATAGTTACTGTGATAATAAATGGTAAATTACTGCTCAACCATTATTACCCCATGTACTGCTTTATGTTGCTATATATATATATATATATATATATATATATATATATATATATATATATATATATATATATATATATATATATATATATATATATATATATATATATATATATATATATATATATGTTCAGTTTTGGTATGTGTATGGTCAGTATTGAGGAGAAAGTGAGACAATGCATAGATGATAAGCTAAATTTCTCTGCAGCCATCTCTGTGTTTTCTTTGGTTCCTTTTATGTTTTTAACATTGAGTATCAGGAGTCAACCAATGTCAATGTCACAGAGCTAATTAAAAGGTAAAGATATCGACGAGATGCATTTAAAGGCAAAAATATTCACACAGAGCAACCAAATTATCACAATCATTTTTATAACTTTGTTTACTTTTCTATAATTAATTTAATGTGCCTAGTTTAGTCAATAGTTAAGCTTTTAAATTGCACTTTAAGCTGAATATTAGTATTTTGCTAATTAACTAGTAAAAATGTGTTATTTAAAAAATATGTTAAACAGCATGTACAAACATTTTCGCAGAGACTCAGTGAATTTGTTTGGAAAACTTCAAATGAAGTTAGTAAAAATGGCATTAACAGTATAGTATAAAGACTTTCCTAAATAAATGTATTAATCAGGTTATTTGTTTTTTATTATTATTATTACTACAGGTTTGGAACAACATGAGGATCAGAATATTTATTTATTTTTTATTTTTTTGCTTTGGATGACGTTTGTATATTGTTTGTATATTATTGTTTTTATTCAATGATATGTGCATGATTGTGATAAATGTAGGCAATTCCTTTGAAAATATGCTATGTACCAAGGATGTCAAACTCCTGGAGGGCCGCAGCCCAGCAGAATTTAGTTCCAGCCCTTCTTCAACACACTACCTTTAGATTTAGTTTGATCAGGTGTGTTTAATTAGTATAACTGCACTGCTACTCTGTAGATTGTGCAGTAAATAACTGCAAAATAGCCAGTGTTTTGCTGTAATAAAAGAAAACATTTATTATTTATTAACACATTATTTTACTGTGAAAGGAGTAGACTTTGTATGAAATTGTGTAGTGCAAAGAATTAATTCCAATAAATTCTCTGATGGTTTATGTTGCTATTTATAGAGACGTGCATTTTAAAGGCAGAAAATAATGATTTAGGCATCCCCATACACTCCCACAGGCTGTCTGTCTTATTCTAAACACAAAGGTGTTAGAAATAGTTTTCAGAAAATGCTGGCCCTTTAAGGGAGCCAGGTGTTTGATTTGTTTACTGCTGAGTGCGCTCTATTCTCTGTCCATCAATTCAGATGTAGAGTCTGATATGTTTTAGGCTTTAAATAAGAATCTATAATGAGTAAGTAAAATGTGTTCAAATGTTTTTGAGGGTTTCTAAAATAAGGCTGTGTTTTAAGTTATATTGTTGTTATCTTGAACTGTGTACTTGAAAGCTACATTGTTAGCTAGTTAGCCTCTCCTCATATAACTTCTTACATTACTTTTGTTTAAGTATTTATTGGATATTGCATACTGCCATAATGTACAGATGCTAACAGTTGTATGTTTCTTTCTGGCAACTAAGCCAAAATTAAATTCCTTCATCTCAGTAAGGTAACTTGTGCACATCGTCACAGGGAATCACAAAAACATGATACACATAGCCATCCACACACAAAAGCTCCACTGTCCGGTCCCAGGTTGTGAGTTTGTTGCTAAGTATTTTTCAGAGCAGTGTTTCCACCTATGAATTTATATTAGAAACATTAATAAAGTTTGTTGTCATGAGATAATTATAACAATAAAAGATTGGATCCTTTGGTTTTTCTGTGTTGCCAACTTTATTTTTTATAATTACTTTAAACTTTTTATTGAGATTTAACACAGTTTTTAATTATTTAAAACTTTAAAATAATTATGTTGTGTTTTTTGCTGTTCATTTGCTGATCTACCTTCCTGCAGATTTTAGTTGCTATTCATTTCAAACACACCTAAACCAATGAATTAGGACCTGAACACCAGGTGATAATTACAGGCAGGTGTGTTTGATATTGGTAGCAACTGAAATCTGCAGGAAGGTAGATATCCAGGAACAGGACTGAGCACCACTGCTGTATACCATGGGGGTCAAACTCCAAGTTCCTGGAGAACTGCAGCGCAGCAGAGTTTAGTACCCACCCTGCTTCAACATTACCTGTAGATTTCTAACAAGCCTTAATTAGTTTGATCAGGTGTGTTTAATTAGAGTTACAGCTTAAAGTCCCGGTCACACTGCACTTTTCTCCCTATAGACTTCCATTCATACACATGTGAGTACTGCAGACCTGGAATGATAGCTCATGCGACAAATTTCATAATTCGCAGCATTGGAAAGTTCAAGCTTGGAGAACGCTGACGTGCGAAATCACATCATGTGATTGCTTAATACCAATCAAAGATCAGAACATGACCTCTCTGGCTTGCTTTTTCAATCTCTAATTATTTTGTTTAATTCCACTACTCGCTTTGTTTAATTCCACTTCGCAGTGCCGTATGACAGAATTTTGCTTGCTCAAATGTTAGTGTGACTGCAGCCTTACTGTGCAGACCTGTAATATGCAAGACAATATTTATATCTGCTGATTTCTTAATTTTGTTATACTTTTTCTGTTATTTATTTGTTTCGTGCCAAAACAATAAAATAAATTTGTCTGAAAAATTTTATGCCTTCTATTTTTAAATAACAGCTAAGAATACTGATTAATTTTAGTAACACTACAATAACTATATATGACATACTATTAATGTGTATGCAGTACAATGCTGTGATTTGTAACACTACAATACAGTAATTAACTGTACATAGTTTCCAGTTAGTTACCACTGCTGCTCTATTACAGTAATTAACTGGCAACACTGTTGCCAGCTACTCCCTGTATCGGTTCAGTTACAGTAAATAACTGGCAACACTGTTGCCAGCCACTCACTGTAATGGTTCAGTTACAGTAAATAACTGGCAACACTGTTGCCAGCCACTCACTGTAATGGTTCAGTTACAGTAATTAACTGGCAACACTGTTGCCAGTTACTTACTGTAACCAAACTTTTACAGTGAGTGGCTGGCAACAGTGTTGCCAGTGTTCTACTGTAAAAAACCCCGGTAAGGTCTAACAGTGCATTACATGACAGTAATTACTCAAACATTCACAAACTTGTTAACAAAGAGTCGCTGTCATTTCTGGAGGACATTCGCCATCAATACCATGTTGTGGATTACTTCAGAAGATTACTTCATGTGTAACACTCCCGTACATAAGGTTTTGTGGTCTTTGTGAATGAGGTGTTGTGATCTTATTCCTTTCAAGTGTGCATGCCCATTAGCTTGGGCAACCTGAACATATGCCAATTTTAGAAACACAACTTATGAAACAGTGTTGATTAATTTTATTGTTGATTCCAAATATATAAGGTAGACATAAGTTTGGCTAGCAGTTTCGAAGAATTTGGTTTTTCCCCATTTAGACAGAATGCCCGAGCATACTGCCCGAGAGGTGTTTCAAAGACGACCGCCAAGTGAAATAAAGCAGGCCAGGCAGAATATTGCTATCTCCTTATGTTTTGTTATTAAACTAAATAAAAATCTACATTATTGATGCAGTAAAAGATGTTTCAAGAAAAGGAATGTTTCAGTGGCTTTAAAACATGTAAGTTAACCCATTCGTAAAACAACAAAATCTACATCAGCTTTGCATGACTAAAATAGTTTCAAAACAGAACTTTACCTATCTAATAGAAATACTGCAGCCTTGGTGTCATCCTTCCTCCAGCGTGCAAAAGCAACTTCAATATTGATTCAGGATTTTAAAGTTTTAGTTGAGCATATGTTTGTACTGGTCACTCTCTCTCGTGTGCAAGTAAACGCGTGTGCATGTGCAGATGGCAGATCTGCGTGAACAGCTGCAGATGTACAAATCTACATTTGTTGACAGACAGTTTGGGCTACTTATCAGAATTATGGTAATTGTCAGCCCGACAAATTTTAATAAGATGAACATTTTATTAATCTTATGCTTCACCAGCGTATAAAAACACATAAATGCATTTAGATCATTTACTTTAGTCATTACTATTGGTGGGTCGCGGCTGGAATGGCATTAAAGAATTGCTGGACAAGTTGGCGGTTCATTCCGCTGTGGTGACCCCAGATTAATAAAGGGACAAAGCAGAATAGAAAATTGATGAATTACTATTGGAATGTGAAGAGACTTTCAAACAGCACAACAAAAAATGTTTCTGAAGACAATCACCTACAGTACTGCACCTTTAAGCAGTACAATTATATCCAGAATTGAAAATAATTAGAAATGTTACTTCAACACTATATAACAGATTTTGAAGAATTGTATGAAAATGAGAACTGGAGTAATGTCTGCTGAAATGTCAGCTTTGCCTTTGCAGAAATAAAAACTTTTTTTAAACATATTCAAACCGAAAACAGAACCCAAGCTTGTATAAAATGTAATATAAAAAAATAAACAAGTGAATGAAAAACACAAAAATCTCACTCACAGACATATCATATCACATATCACAGACAAAAAACACACTCAGACATATCAATACAAAACAAACACACATAAATCATACTTCAAAGAGCTGTAAGAGGCCAAACACAGCAATCCTGTACACCAGAACAACAGATTCCTGGAATAGTTCAAATATTTATCACCCATGAAACTTTCCTATGCCCCAAATCACCCACACGCTCCCTATATGAGTTGTGCAATGAGCGCTCCGAGATAGATCTGTTTTTATCATCATCATATAGAGACTTGGGTCACATTTCTCTATGAGTTACAAATAGTAGGTACTGCAGTTGTACATGGTAGCAAAGCAGGCATATACTGTCACTCTCTGTGTATATATGATGAAACCTGATTTAAAATAAAATTCAACATGCTTGTTCGGTGGTTTGCATGGCACTAAACTATAAGGTTTATCCAATTGCATAAAGTCTAAACACTAATTTGTGGGACACACGGTAGGCTAGATTTAACATGATAAACTCAACGTTCCTAGTCTGTAATTACATATCTGCTATTGAAAATGGTAGCAACTTCTGAGATTGTTCCAGTATACAGTATGCAGGGCAATGTCTGCATCTTGGAATACTGTATGGATAGTGAACACGTTCAAAGCTATTCTGGTGTACTGACCTGAAATAAAATGCATGTGTTAATATGTTACGACTTGGAGAGAAAAATATGAGTTTGCGATGACTACACACTTCTTTCCAGTCCATGGTTGCAAAAACCACAGCTGATGTGCGTGTTGCCAGCCCCTTTCCCCCATTTTCCTACACCACTAAACCCCTTCTGTGCCTCTAAACTGGGATAACACCTCTTTCCATTGTGTGCTGCTATGATAGGATATTCAAAGCAGACAAAGAATGGAGAATATTACTAAAATACCTAAATACCTATACCACTATAGGAGTTGAATCATTATTATAGCCAGGAATAAGAGCCCACCAGGTCAATATAAGGGGGCGGGGGGGCCCACCTCTTTGGAAGTTCATGGGTATCGAAGATATCTACTTTTGTGTTCAGGAAAAGAAACGCTACTTAATTACTTAGTTCATTGGTAACTTTATTAAAAAAAAAAAAAAGAGTAAACCCATTGCTTTAAACGTGACAAGCTAACTTTACTTATTAGATGAAAACATCTGTTGTAACTTAAAACTGTTAATTCATTCATTAATTTTCCTTTGGTTTAGTCCCTTATTTATCAAGTGTCGCCACAGAGGAATGAACCGCCAACTTTTTTAGCATATGTTTTACACAGCGGATGCCCTTCCAACCTCAACTCAGTACTGGGAAACACCCATACACTCTCACAGACACACATTCATACACTATACAGTCAATTCTGTTTACCCAGTTCCGCATGTCTTTGGATTGTGGGGAAAACCAGAGCACCCGAAATCCACACCAACATGGGGAGGACATGCAAATTCCACACAGAAACACCAACTGGACCAGCTGGGACTGGAACCAGCGACCTTCTTGCTGTGAGGTGACAGTGCCAACCACTGAGCCTCCTTCCCGCCAACTGTTGACTTAACTTATTTTTTATAATTATGCACATTTTTGATTTACCTAATAATTATAGGCTAATTGGTTCATTCCTTTTTTAAGTAAAAGTCAATTAATCTTTTTTTTTCACATTGACAAAAGTCAATTAGGTGGAGTATATGAGGAAATAGTTGACATTTTTGGGCAAAATATCCCTTTAACAATGCAAAGAAGTATGTGATGCAAGAAAGGAGGTTCTTTATTTTCATGATTCTTATTTTAATTTCAGTTCTGATTAAAAAAAAGTCTAAACATATTTTAAATCATCTCTATTAATCATTAGAAATGTAATCCATGATAAAATAAATAATCAGCCGATTTTTTATAAATCATTTCCAAAGGTTTATTCAATTTTGATGTGTTATACTAGCCATAATAGTGCATTCATGATGTGTGGGAGTTAAGTAGCAATTTATATACGATTATATTAAAACTAAAATTGTCCTTGAAGTTTCTTTGTTTTGTACAGTTTTGATATTTGTTCTTAGCCTATTTGTTATGTTGCTTTGCTGGTATTTGATAATTCGTTATCTCGGTTTATTAGTATTGTTTATCTTTATTTGATTTAAACTTTGTTGTTGTTCAAGGTTGTTACTGTCTGTTCTTTGTGTCACCATATATTCCCTATCCTCATAAGTTTCCTCATGAGTTTAGAAAGGCTGGTAGGTAATTATTTCACTTGACCTACATGTCAACGTGTAGGTTAACATCTATTTAGAGATACACTCTACATGCTTACGGGTGCGTGCCATCTCTCCGACTATCTAATCACTATCTTGTTGTCAACACCTTTACTTTGCTCCACAATTTACTTTTGAATTTACTTTTCTGCCAAAAACTAATTCCCTTGTTAAATGTGCAACCCAACTCCTCTAGACAAAAAGGGGTTCTAACACTTGGTTATTGGTTTCCAAATGTAAAGCGTTATTGTATTGCCTAACATTTCCATACCAGTGCATTCCCATATTGCATAGCACAGGCATTGCTAAACATTTGAGGGAATGGAAGCAAAACCCCGCTTCAGAAACAAATCTCCATAGACCCCCGGTCAAGCCTTATGTCAAATCATTTGAGTCAGTTCACTGAATTTTGCACTGAAAAAATAACTTGAACTGTCAGAATGAATGCACTGTGTGTTAACCACACTGAAAGAATTGGGGGTTGTGAGAGAGGTGATACTCAGCTAGACTCTATTACTTTCTTGGACTAAACATTCTCCTCCGAGGATCTGACTGTGCTAATCAAGACATTTCCTGAGTCAAACTGTGCAAGGACACAAGTAAATAGCCAGCAGTGTCTTGCTTTCCAAGTGATCTGAAGTAGCCTTACACCGCACAATGATGATTCGCTACTGTCTACAGCCAACTCCTGCACAACGCTTTCCCTCTCCTACTGCCAGCATAAACACAACGCTTTATCACAGATGGAAATGAGAGAAGGTACTGCTGGCAGAAGACATATTAGACTAATATTAATATCACCATGAGGTACTGTAAGTGCTGGTTTATTAACTGTTTAAAGCTGCAGTCCATTTTGCCAACAATTCTTGAAATTCTTGACAGCTGACATTCTTTGTCAACATCTTTGTTTGAAAGGTGCAACTGAAGTTATTTGAGGAAGTATATGTATACTTTAATAATAAAATTTATATAAAAATAAATAAATAATTATTAAATTATCAAATAATCTTTGATAAAATGTTTTAAATTTAGTTTAGTTTATTTGGAAATATGGAAAAGTATTTGGAAAAGTATAGTGGTCAATAAGGTAAATGAAGCCCCGCCTTCTAGTCCAGGAGCCAATCATCGATCGCAAAGATTCTCCAAGGGAGGGGCTTGGACCAGATTTGAGTTTCTGCAGATTTTTTGTGATTCGAACATTTAGAAATAAAGGTAAAGAGACAGTTGTTGTTTTACCTTAATGGTGATTTCTAAAATGAAATTTAGTCGTAAGCTTGGCAAGCAATTTTGGAGAATTTGATGTTTCTCCACTCAAACATTCCCCATTCATGCCTGAGCATACTGCCCGAGAGGCATTTCAAAGATGGCCATCAAGTGAAATGACCTGCCTTAAAGGGATATTGACTTTACGCCTATTGCGTATGATGTTACCCTTTAGTGTGGATAAATCGAATGCTTTGCCGTGTATGCATGGCAATCAATCGATATCCGTGGATATTGTACTGTGAGGTTAGAAATTTAAAATCTTAAGTGTTTGATCCAAATATAAATATTTTAGCGAAGATTGTCAACTACACATGTAACAAACATGTCTGCCACTTTTCTGACCTACTGAGAAAATAACAGTAGTACAATAAATTTCGCTATTTACCATTGTTGATTCAATCTAATGACTGATAATCAGCTTATATAACAGCAAAAATTATAAACATCAGCGATTCAGATTTCAATATCTGTACAGTCTAAACTCTGCCATAACATTCAAATTTCATATAGATTATTTGAATCTTGCTCAGTCAATGGTGCATTCAATCAGGCCCATAGCCAACTATCCGCTAATTAAGTGTGACGTCATGCGAAGCAGCTTCCGGGTCCAAGCGCTCTATTCAACTGAATGGTGAGACTCATGAAATGGTAATTATAAACGTTTACAAAGCGATTTAATACTTCCGAAAATCACGATCACAATATACATGTCCAAGCCTTATATCCAATGGCCAGAAAGTGATTAATTTTTTTATAAATTGTTAAAATGTTGGTATTTGATATGCAGCAAACCCAGAGATTGTTGTGTACACTATGACTTTAACTTTAATTTAACTTTAAAATTAACTATAAAATGAATTTAACTATAAAATTAACTTTAATGTGTGTTATGAATAAAAAGTGATCATAAACTAATGACTTTTCAACTCAAATGAGTGGCGGCTTGGACCTAGAAACAGTATTACATACGTTACCAACACGTCCCCACTTAACAAGCGGATAAGGTCTTCAGGTCTGGAAAATTATTTAAAATCATGTGACAGAATGAATTCACATACATGACTTACAGCAGCTGTCGGATTCAGCCTGAGCTCTAGAGGGCGCTGCTGCAGTCTCTGCTTCCCTGTTTTGCCAGATATAGTTATAATATTTGTAGCGTCACTGGACTTTTTAATAATAATACTGACAGCATTGATAAAGTGATTTGGGCATTGATGAAGCAGGAAGAGGAAGTTTGGTGTTAGCAATTCCGTATCCTATTCACAAAATACAATATTTGGATTTAAATGAGCGGCGAGGTGGCATGGTGGGTAGCACTGTCGCCTCACAGCAAGAAGGTCGCTGGTTTGAGCCTCGGCTGGGTCAGTTGGCATTTCTGTGTGGGGTTTGCATGTTCTCCCCATGTTTGAGTGTTTTCTGCAGGTGCTCCGGTTTACAAGTCCAAAGACATGCGCTATAGTTGAATTGGGTAGGCTAAATTGTCTATAGTGTATGTGTGTAAATAAGAGTGTATGGGTGTTTCACAGTGATGTGTTGCAGCTGAAAGGGTATCAGCTGTGTAAAACATACGCTGAATAAGTTGTTGGTTCATTCCGCTGTGGTGACCCCTGATTAATAAAGAAACCCAGCCGAAAAGAAAATAAATGAATGAATTTATTTAATAGAATATTCTTTTTGGGAAATTTGCAAGACTATCATTAGATATGTTAGACAGTAGATAGTAGTTATAGTTAGATAGCCAGTGGAAGTCAGGTTAAACTGTATAAACAATCATTAAACATTTATATAAATCATGTAGAGCATAAATGGGCTCTATGTAAAGCTAGAGTTTTATGGCCAACGACAAACATCCGGTGAAAACTTAATGTGACTATTTTTAATTTCATAAGGTTGTTTTTACAGCATTGATATTGTAATTTAATTATTATACATTCAGTTAAGCATTCATTTAGTAGTTCAAGCGTAAAACGAGATGAAAGACCATTGAACCCACTGGCGCCGTCAGTAGCTACAGGATAGCGCAGAAATTCTATTAAAAATACTAGGGTAAAATTAACTGTCATTTTTTAAAGAGCTGTTGGAGGTAATGGAATTTAATACAGTGCTTCTTGTCTGGTCTGAGACCCACTTCATATTGTATTTCTAACAGGCATTAAAGATAGAAGATTTTTTAAAGAAATCAGATTTTAAACGTGACAATTTTTCAATGGAAGGCCTCGGGCTGCCTGGCTGACAATTAAAAGTCTGTGTGCATGTCGTTGTCGTTGTCATACACAAATCCTAGTAAAAATGATGCCAGCAAAAATATTCATATATTGCTGCATTAAACAAAATGCATATTTCTTTCATTCATTTATACAGCATTATTTAACAACACCCAGACATCCCTCATTTTTAAATGTCATCTATGGCCATACTTTTAGTAAGTATTGTTTAATTTGTACTATAATCTGCAAGTATTTGTTGGTGTATTTTTATAGTCCAATTCATTCACAACACATATCTTGCACAAAACTTGAATATGCGTGCACACACACAAAGTCAAGCCAGACACACATGCCACACTGAAAATTTCCTCTGGCCTGTTAATGGCTTCCAGATGCTGTGTGAATGGGGCAAGAGACTGAAAGGGGGTCTGTTTGGCAGCCGCTCACTTGAGAAAGTCTTTGCTGATATCGCCTCACATCAGTCCAGCTAAAGTGACAACACACTCACATCCAAACTACACACTGAGCCATTTAACTGTTATCTAGGGAATGTGAGGTGGAATATATCATATTCATGATCTAAGGTACAGTGGAGCTCACTACTAATATAAAAACTCCTCATTATGAAGAGAGTCTGTATTGGATGATGCACTGAATGAATTGTCCTGGATGCTTATTACACCTATTTCTGTCACATGAAGACAAAGTGAGGAATTACACTGACTAATAAACAAAGAAAAGGTTTTATTTGCAGGCATGCTTAATATTTGACACACGCAGACAGATGCAGACCTCTGGGCTGGGTTTCAGGTGAACTGAGGCCAAGCAGACATACTCGGATGACAGATTTGAATCAATTTGCCAAAGCAAAGAGAGATGATGATATCACAGTGATGGACGACTGATGTTAAACTCCTTCCAGTTCTCATAACCCCCTAAAAGCATCACACATGGATTTTCCTATTACAAGAGATTTAAATTTACTTGTGATGAAAACTCTATAAATCACTGAGGCAATGAGACCTACTGTCAGTCTGGGAGATGAAATGAGAGACAAATTCACAACGCTCTTTTTGAATTCAACTTCTTTTGCTACAGGAATTGGATACAGACTGACAGACTGATTGATTGATTGATTAATTGATTGATTGATTGATTGGTTAATTTTTTAGCACAACCATGGTGCTATTCAATAATGGTCAATAATTTAAGATTATAATTTATTTATTATCTGTACATTTTATTTATCTTTATTTATAAAGAGGAGTAAAATATATTTTGGGACTCAAATGTTGGGAATGTGTTATCAAAGCTGATGGATGGCCAAGTCGAACTGAAGCAAGGATACTGTATGTGTGCCAGCATATATTATTACACTTAGCACACTCTCAAACACCAGCAATATTATGTGACAAGCAGTTTACTAAAAAACAAAAAAAAGGCAAAAAAAAAGGCAAACGTTTCGGTGAAGTGTTGACCATTGTCAATGTCAAACAAACATTGGTCAACATTGGGAAAAGGTCAACATTTGGCTGTAACGTTTACCTGTTGCCTTTTTCAGTAAACTGCTTGTCGCTTAATATGTCAGGTGTTCTTTTGTTGTTGAAGAGTGTGCTGACTTTTCTTTAGTCATGTCATTTTTTTGGGATTTTTTGGTTTGTGCACCTATTGGACCATTTTGAAGGTGCAGTGACACTGACTTTTGGAACAGAACAAAATACAGGAACAAACTTACCAACCTTCCTGACAATGATGAGAAATAAACAAAAGAGGCATAAATAACAGTGCAGCATAAAAAACAGTACCCACACAATGCATAACAAAAAGCCTTTAGCTTTATCAAATTCTTTAGTTTATATGAAGTACTTTTTGATTTTCAATGAAAATCTTTTGTCAGTGCCAACAGAACGCCATATCCTTGTGTCATTGATTGCACAAAACATACTCAAAATGCTAAGTCTTGTCAGTACTGCAATCTCTCAGTATTTTTGATGTAATCTATGGTTATAACAAATTGACACATCACAGTATGTGGAACAACTGGCTTCTTCTACCTCTTCCTTTATTTTGCATCTATAAATTTATAAATATTGTCTTCTTTGCTATAAGCCTTGTTTGTTTCATGTTTGTTCTTTCATAATCAGAAATTGCAACTATAATGTCCTGTCTATAAAGTGTTTAAATTAGGCCTGCACAATATTGGAAAAATCTAACATTGCAATGTTTTATTTTTTAATCATTCTACAATACATATTGCGATATGAATTCTATTTCACTAGATTGAATAACCATTTGGAAAGAACTGATAGTTTTAGATTGACTGGGATGATAGGGGTGCATAAAATATAATAAACAATCTACAAGCATAGATAATTTCAATAAAGAAAAAGATACAAATTAAATAAACAGCATTTTATTATCTTTATAGGAATCAAACCTTATTCAGGTATACAGTAATTAAACAACTAAATGTAAAATAATACTGCATAGTCTTCGTTATACAAACAATTCGGTATTGATTTGTCAAAGTGGTGGTTCATTCCACTATGGCGACCCCTGATTAATAAAGGGACTAAGACAAAAAGAAAATGAATGAATGAATGAACTAATGATTTAATGAATAATTTGTCAAAGTTACAATTTTATAAGACTGAAAGAGTTTAAACCCCTCACACAGTCACAGGTCTCAAAAAACACTTGCAAAATGATCAATTATAATCCAGACTCAACAGTGCATATACTCGCAATGTGAATATTGCGAATGATCACATTGCCATAACAATGCTGAAACGATATATTGTGCAGCCCTAATTTCAATTTTCATGGGATTTACCTCTGAGGTATTTTAGAGATCAGATTAATCACTGGCTTAATCAATGTTAAACAACCCCCTAAATTTGTCTAATTAAAGATTTGGGTTTGCAATTTATCAATTTATGAAATTTGAAAAAAAGAAATGTATAGAAAATAGGCTTGACAGATTAGTTTTACCATACCATATTTAATTGTTTATGCAATGAACTAATGTCAAGGTGTTAAGGGAGTAAAATTAATCAAAAAGTATTATATATTTTGATCAATATATGTAACATTTGGTAATGTAGAATAAAGCTGACAACAATTTCATAATCAACCGTATGAATGTAAAACAGCATTTAAAGTTTGCTCAAAAGAATGAAAAAATGTACTTCTTCAATTTTACATTCAGTTATGTTTCGAGATTTATAATTATGATCTAAGAACTGTGGCTGAGAAACCAGGAAGAAAAAAAAAAAGAACGACCATATACTGAGCCAGCTTAGTTGTAAATTGTTTGCTCTGTTGTGAAATTTGAGCTCTGTAAATAAAGGTTTAATTTTAAAGGTGTAAAAATATAAAATTCTGGATTCTATGGTTCTGAAAAAGCCCTTAAGGCAAACTTTACTCTCAATACTTTATCTCATCTTAACAAGTTTTTATTTCTTCAGCAGAACATAAAGATAGCATACAAATAAGTCTTATATGGACAATACAATGGAAATCATTGATCGAAAATGTTTGGCAACCAACAATATTCTTGTATAATCATTTCCATTTATTACTTTAACATCTTGTGACAGAATTGCCATTCTTGGGTAAACAATCCCTTTAAGATGCATGGTACTGGAAAAGACCCAAGAAGTGTTTCTTACCATTTTTGACCTCCAGCAATGTGTTGTTGGACAGTGTAGCCAAACTGTGTCTGCCTGGGGCCCTTTATGATCCTGTGATTTCTGGTGTCAATGTTGAAACAGTCATGGAGCCCTGTAAATAGACACAGACAGTTTAAATATGAACCATCCGCTGCATGCCTGCACAGAAGATTACACTTCCTGGCAATGGCAATCGATTGTATGAGCCAAGCGGCTACATCACTGACCCAAAACTGAGCAGCAAAATTTAATTGTGGCTAAACCAGGTTTCTGACAGCGAAAAGAGTCCAAACAGCAGAGCTTCTGGACATGAACTACACTGGATTTAATATATACTGTTTTTACATATAGCTTATACACAAACAGAGAGTAAACGACAGACTGTTTTTGTTTTTGAGTTTTAAATAGTGGTTTGTTGTTTGCCAGGGCAAAACGCAGTACTTATTTCGTCAAAAATGAGTTATGACCTACAGTGAATATGGCCTTCAAGGCTATGATCTGGTTTAGGCAAACTATGCACAGACATCTGAACATCTGACAGAAAATGCGTCAAAATGTTGAATAATTCACAGAACAAGTTCATTGTTTGTTTGTTTTTATAATATATATTTCTATATCTATATTTGGACAAATAACTTTTTACAGTCAATTTTGAACTGAAATTTAAACCATTCTACTTATGGCATTTATACAGAATGTTGTTGTAAGCATTGCTTATAACAGTACATCTATTAAATGAATTATGTTTGTGACAACTGTTATTTTTGAGGGTCTATGCATGAACATGTAGTCCAGAAATCTTTCTCAAATAGAAAACAACTTATAAATAGATTTCGCATTTTCCCCATCAAAGTTCAAAAGTGTCTCTGTTTACACATCACGTCTGTATGGCTTCTGCTTATGTTCTGACGGCCCCTGGAGACTGCAAGAATTCAGTCACTGGATTAACAAACACCTTCACGGAGGTCCTCTGCTGAAACCCTTTTATAATCAGCCTAATACTCATGTCCATGCAAAAAAATTTCCAGCACTTGACCTGACAATCTCCAGCTCTGTCAACAAAAGACTATTGGACCTCATTTTGGATGAGACTAAACAATAAAGCTGTCAATCACCTCAGCTGATCTGTCAATCAAAGATAGACATAATGAGAAATATAAGGCTCTTTCAGGGAGCTTCAGATTTACACAGTCAACATTTTTTGAACATATGAATGAATATATTTTCCCTTTTAAGCTGCTTACTGTGAACATAATAGTTATGGTTTAACCTTAAGCAAATGCCTGATAAGGTTGATATCTGCAGACTTAATTTAATGAATCACTGAAGACTACAAATTCAGCAAAAAAAAAAAAAAAAAAAATCTCATTTTAATTTTATATTGAAGAACAAACTATTTAACAGTGGCGGCTTGTGGAAAATATTCTTTTGTGCGAAGAGGTGGTGCGAAGAAAAACATCGGTCGATGGAAATGCCAAGATGCACATCAGTTTTGAAAATGCGCATGAAAACAACGCATAACTGAGTAGGATAAACTTTTATTCGATAAGAAAAGATGCTCATGAACTACAATGCACTTTTACCGAACAAATTCCAGTATGCGCATTAAAAAAGGTCATTTGATTTTGTTATACATCAAGTGATGATAAAAATGTGTGTGAATTGACAAACCAGCAGGCTGAGCACATTGTAAAACACCTAAAATGTTGTTTTGGTCATTCTAAAATGTCTTAACCATTTCAGTATTAGTGTTATTATATTACTAATGACCTTCAGAACTTTCAAGAGCATCTGTGCTCTGCATCTCACGCCTTCAAACGCCACCAGGCATTCATTGCGAGTCGATATCATCTTCTGAGATGCAAGTCATTTATTAAAAAAAGAAAAGATTTACACAGCTTCTCCTACTGCAGCAAAGTCCATTTATACTGTTGATATTTGGCGTCAGTTAATCAGGAAGTGACGATTTTGTTCTCTTTGACTTGTTGGATGGAAACGCTACTTTATTCGCACTTCTTTCATGCGGCAATCCAGTTTTGTGCATAAAGTTAATTCGCATTTTTGGATTGAAACATCGCTACAGCTTCAATTTACCAAAACTTCTAAATTAAGCTGCTTCGACACAATTGTAAAAGCGCTATAATAAATAAACATGAATTGAATATTGCAATAAATAAATAAATAAAAAACACTGCCAACTTTTTTGTTTTAAGGAGAGAAGTATTTTTCAACACATTTCTAAAGAAAATTTTTTAAGCTTTAATAACTTTCTAATAACTGATTTATTTTTGCCATGATGACAGTAGATAATATTTGATAAGACATTTCTTCAAGACACATCTATAAAGCCTTAAGTGACATTTAAAGGCTTAACTAGGTTAATTAGGTTAACTAGGCAGGTTAGGATAATAAGACAAGTTATTATATAACAATGGTTTAATCTGTAGACTGTCTGAAAATATATAGCTTAAAGGGGCTAGTAATTTTGACCTTCAAATGGTTTTTAAAAAATTAAAAACTGCTTTCATTCTAGCCGAAATAAAGACTTTCTCCAGAAGAAAAAATATTATCAGACATACTGTGAAAATGTCCTTGCTCTGTTAAACCCAATTTGAGAAATATTTAAAGAAGATAAAACAATTCAAAGGGGGGCTAATAATTCTGACTTTAACTGTTTTTGAATTTATATTTGAAGTGCTATCTTGAAGCCATTCATCACTGCTGTTTTTACCATCTGTAAATTATATAATCTGATGTTTATTTATTTTACAGATATATTTTTGAACCAACTGCTTATTGCATACGTGGTCTTCTCGTGTTAGAACCTCAAGTGATGGCAGCCTATCATACAGATCAGTATGGCCATTAAAATAAATCCAAAGCAGGCGCCGAACTGAGGAAAATATATTAAAGCTTTGATCCAAGTATAAACACAATGGTTAATTTATCTGAGAATTACACTGAATTACAGTTTTAATCTCCGCTCTGAACTCTGAACGACAGCATATGGATGTCATAACCCTGCACACGTGGAAACTGAAGTGTAGGAATGTATTCGTTTGACAAAAAAATGGCAAGGATGCAGAAAACCTACAATGGGATCTGATGAAAGGCCTGACTGTCTCTGGTGGCCCGCAGGTCTCCTTGCCTCCACTTTGGCCTTTGTACCAATGGAAAAAGCAGAGGAAAAACATCCATCTCTTCTGGATTCAATTAAAAGTCTTTTAAAGAAAAGTTATAATAAAATATAATATATTTTCCAGCTGTCACTCTTGAAAATGAAATAGTTTACTGATGACAATGCTGATAAGTATAATGTCTGCTTCGTGCAGGGATGTAGTTTCCATTTAGCGTATTATATCTTGCAAAGGATTGATGGATGCAATGACGAGATCTTCCTCTTAGTGGAAGGGGAAAGGAAGAGAAGTGAAGTGCTCTTAGTGTTTCCCACGTTCTCTGTCTGTAGACTAAAGCATGAATTATGATGAGCTACTGTAGTGCTAGGGATCATGTAAATGCATTTTTGCACATCAATCTGCTCAGGCACAAGAATGCACAGGGACTAATGGGGACCACATGTTTTTCTTAGCCTCATTTTCAGTCATTGGCGTTCACAGACAGTGTTGAAGAGTTAAAAGTGAAGTTGCCAATCACAGACTTTTTATTCTTAGCAGGAGTACTGCATGTCCCACTGTGAACTTCAATGAAGGCTTATAGAGAGAAACTCAGTGTGACCCCTGATTCACACAGACAGACTTATTCTTATCTGATCTGCTGTCTAATATCAGGCTTTCTCCTTCAGAAAAGACTGATACAAATGTGTGTCTTTTAAACAATTACACCTTTCAACATCCCTATGTATTTATATTTTCAATTATCCTATATACTGTATATACAGTCTTGCTATTTTGTAAGTTTCTATAAAAGTGAATTGCTTATATCATTCATATAGGCAATTATGTAAGTTTATATACAGTTGAAGTCAGAATTGGTAGCCCCCTGTTTATTTATTTATTTTTCTCAATTTCGGCTTAATCGTGAGAAGATTTTTTTTAAACAAATTTCTAAACATATTAGTTTTAATAACTGATTTATTTTATCTTTGCCATGATGACAGTACATAATATTAGACTAGATATTTTTCAAGACACTTAAATGCAGCTTAAAGTGACATTTAAAGGCCTAACCAAGTTTATTATGTTAACTAGGTAGGTTAGGGTAATTAGGCAAGTTATTGTATAACGATGGTTTGCTCTGCAGACTATTGAAAAAATATAGCTTAAAGGGGCGAATCATTTTTTCCTTAAAATGGTTTTTAAAAAATTAAAAACTGCTTTTATTCTAGCCAAAATAAAATATAAAGAAATATAAAGACTATAATAAACATATTATCAGACATACTGTCAAAAATTTCTTTGCGCTATTAAACATCATTTAGGAAATATTTTAAAACGAAAACAAAAACAAAGGGGGGCTAATAATTCTGACTTCAACTGTAGGTAATAATGATAAATAAATAAATGAATAAAATAATAATAAAAAATCATAAAATGATCTTTATAAACTTATATAAATGCTTATATGAACCATTTAGTTCACTTATATGGAAACATTCAAAATAGCAAAACTGTAAAAAAAATTTCTGAAACTTTTGCATAAATATTATTCTGAATTACTTCTTTTATGAATAATCATAAAAACGACCTTGCTCCTGAATGAATTTAAATATATCAATGATTTCACCAGTAAAAGTCCAATAACACCTGTGAGAATCCTGATTATATTAAGTTTTTTTTTTTCTTAAATGCATTTCCCTATACACTACCACACTCATTGATCACTTATTCAAAGTACTGGGATACGTTCACATCTAAGGCATTCAGTCTGTTACTGAAACCAAACTCTCCAAGACACCATCTGAGAACAGCTTTAAGGAAGAGAAAAAAGAAATGAGAAAAAGAGGGCAGCAGAAAGATTCTAGTTTCCATTTAAAAGGCCTAACGTGGCAGACACTTTAATATTCTCTGTAATATCAGCAGGTCCATAGTGTGGGTTTCCTCTGTGTGGATTCTTTTGCCCAGATAAATAAACCTCAGTACAGTGGC
Organism: Danio rerio; assembly: GCF_052040795.2. Taxonomy (NCBI): domain Eukaryota; kingdom Metazoa; phylum Chordata; class Actinopteri; order Cypriniformes; family Danionidae; genus Danio; species Danio rerio. The sequence continues at coordinate 33,327,180 of NC_141027.1, forward strand.
TGCAAGGGGTTGTGTTCGGTGTGCAGGCCAGGCCTGCGCTGCTTTTGGATCACAATCAAGCTACAGGAGCCACACCACAGTCATACTGACAGAGAAGCACCAATCTATGAGAATGTTCGTGTATCAGCAAGACTATTACAATCTGCCAGTTTGACAGAACCCCAATGAAAAGGATTTGCATGTACTCAGGTGCACCTGAGCTGTTGCACCTGGATGCAGCTTTGTCACGATATCAACATTACAAAGTAGATACGATATATAGATTACCAATACTAAAGTATATTACACCGTGAAAAAAAAAACCCTAAGGTTCATTTTAAAATAATACATCATTAAACACTTGCCAGTGCTACAGGTCTGAGGTGAATATTGCCTAGCCTAGATCTTTGTTAAAGTCAGCAGAAACCGGAAGTTGCTGAGACATTTTAATTCAGTGTGTCGATGTACTTCCAGCTGAAACAGACTATTGTGTAGGGGCTGATACTATCTTTTTGTGCATCATTCACCCATACCAAATTAAAGGTAAGATTGGTTTAGTATATTGTGCCTTAAGCAATCAAACTGATGTCAGCAGAGAAGGACCGCCACTAAAATCAAATGCAAAGTCAGACTTTGAATGAAGATAACCAAAAAAAACTTCTTAGTGAAGTAACATAATTAAGCACAGATTGATTGTTCACCTAAGGCATAGCAATACTCGCTTGCAAAATAATCATTGTAAATTTTAATATCACAGACTTTAATTTAGGTCATATAATTTAATTTAATAATTAGGGCTGAAACATTAATAATTTCAGCATGGATAATGCATAATGATCATTTGCAATAGTCACATTGCAAGTATTCGCAATGTTGAGTCTGGATTATTATTCATCATTTTGCAAGTGTTTTTTGAGGCCTGCGACTGTGTGAGGGTTTCAAAAGCATTCAGGCATAAGACATTGTATCGTTTGTAACTTTGAAAAATTTATAATGATTAATTAAAAAAATATATATATATAAATTGAAGACCATGCAGTATTATTTTGATTATTTAATTAATGTATATCATGGCTGACGTCTTTCAAGATAAGAAACCTTTTAAACAGATTTCAATATATTATGCACACTATCATCTACTGTATACTGGTATTCAATTAATATTTTAAAAATGTAAATACTATTGGAAAAGATTTATGGTAAAGAAATGATTAAACCCTTGTGCTTACTACATTTCATCTTCATTCCAAAAACACTGAAGCAGTGTTATCAGTATCAGCAAAAAATCCATATTCTTTTCCCAAAAATGATGCAATACTTGGCAATAGCACAATTTTTGAAGACAGACTTCTGCTTATTTGATAAAAAATGCAGATTTTCTCAAGCACAACAAACGATGAAAAAATATTTATAACATGTTTTTACAAAAAAGTACATGTCAGACCACTTCATCAGCAAAATGCTGACCTGCAGCTGCAATATATTACAGTAGTGCCCTAAACCAGCCCAAAACACATGTCTGGACACTACAGTCTTGAACAGCTTGCGATCAAAATCAAAACATTTCTAAAGAAACATTTAAGCGGGTGTCAGTGTCACCATAGGGCATAACTAAATTATAACCAAAGCCCACATCAATGCCACCAAAGACAATTACCATCACTGATTTATTACCAAGGCCTTAGTTAGCCATGCAGCTGTGTACAAGGCCACATGTGACAGACATCCTCTTCTAAACATCTGCTCAGCCCTCAGTCATCCCTTCCCTCCTTCACAAATATTTACGTGAGGAGCTGCCCCGATGCTAATGAGCCTCACTGATGCCCAGTGGCGAGGATTATGGGCCAGCAGATTGGCTTTTAATAAACTCCACATGCACCTTTTCAAACTTTTTGCTTTGATGCATCCCTGCTTAAGATCTCCTGGGCTTTGAGCTCTTACTGTATGTGCTGCACCCCAGGGACTGATATACATTCGGTTACACTCACAGATCATGAGCAAAATGACCAGACATTGCTCATTTCGTGCTGAGTCTCCAACTGTGAGCTCTGTGGTCTGGAAAGCTCATTGAAGGGCTGCTGAGAGATGGCTAGCAGGAGATGAGCCCGGTGGCCTGCGACTGCTTTTGTGGCCAAAGTAAACTAACCGTGAGGCACGTGGCATCGGCAGACGGATTTAGACCACAGCCAGGCATCACTCATTAGCTCTGGAGCTCCTCACCCACGCAAAATAACCTTATTCTATAATTATAGGTTCCAAAGTAAAACTCCAGGTATTGTAAAAGCAGCTCAAAATTTCATCTTTGAGCTGTTATGTTTTAAAAAAAAAAACATTTGCTGAGTAGCATCTATATCCGCTATGAAATTCAATCACTCTTACATTAAGGACTGAGAGCTATGGAGCTGTTTGTTGTTTATTGATTGACAGATGATTATCTGACTTTTTTCAGGTTTGGATTTTATGCAGTTTATGACAATATTAATTAATTAATTAATTCTTGTTCCTTTAGCTTAGTCTCTTTATTTATCAGGGGCAGGGCTTCATTTGTGCCGGAACATGCTGATGACGGATCCGGCACCTCTGAAATCTAATCAGGCGCCGCATTTTACAGATCTCCCTCCTCAACCACCATCCACCCCCGGCCACTGTTCGCTTTCACTTTCTTTCGCGACTCCCCAACCCTCTTCACTTTTGTTTGTGACAACCCGCTCTTCACTTTTGCTCTTCATCCTCGACACCTCCTGCCATCCAACGCCCCCTACCCCTCTGCTCTCCACTTTCATGCATGACACTTCTCCATCCTCGGGTAACATGCAGAATCCAAACCCCGATCTGTTCCGGGACATCGCAATTCACAAATTAAGCAATAATCAGGGGTTGCCACAGTAGGATAAACTTACCTAGCATATGTTTTATGCAGTGGATGCCCTTCCAGCCAAACCCAGCACTGGGAAACACCCATACACACATTGTCTTTGAACTGTGGGGGAAACCGAAGAGTAAACCCACACAAACGTGGGGAGAACATACAAACTCCACACAGAAATGCCAACTGACCTAGCCAGGGATCGAATCACCGACCTTCTTGCTAACCACTGAGCCACCGTGCTGCCTTATGACATAATACGATGATTAGAGTGATGAAGCCAATTATGATCTGGGGGTGTAAGGAGGCCATAATAGACCTTGGGCCAGTCGGCGAATTTGGCCAGGATGCCAGGGTTAAACCCTTACTCTATTTCGAAATACATACTGGGATTTTTAACAACCACAAAGAGTCAGGACCTCGGTTTAACATCTCATCCGAAAGAGAGCACTCACAGAACACTATAGTGAGTCCCCTTCAATATACTGGGGCATAAGGACCCACACAAACCGCAGGTTGAGCACCCCCTGCTCGTCTCACTAACACCACTTCCGGCAGCAACCAAGATTTCCCATGTGGTCTCCCATCCAGGTACTAACCAGGCACACAGCCCTGCTTAGCTTCAGTGGGTGACTATGTGAGAGTTGCAGAGAGCTAGCTGCCGGCTAATGACTGCACATTACTTGCATTGAGTGAGTATGTAAATCAATGCCTGAAACCATGTCTGAAATTATACACGTTCAAACTATCGTTGAAACTATAGGTAATAAAAACAGCCACAAAAAGGAAAGAAATGTATTTGATCAGTAATTTCAAATTCCAGTCACATACAGCAGCGAAGTGATGCAAGTTTAAGTGATATAAACAGAGACAGCCTGAAAGGAGTACAACAGACAGTAATATTATGGCATTGTACTTGTGCTTTGTTTACATTGCTGGACTTGATTAAAATTGGCCTGGGTCACAGATGGGTTTCTGGCATATGGTCAAGATGAGTAACAAATAAACAAAATAAAGAAACATGTTTGCACAGACTGGCACACACGCAATCAGCAACTACACATGCAGTTCCTCTTCCTTTAGTAGATCAAAATGATATATTGATATTCTCACTTATCGTCTTTATCATTTTGCAGACTGACATGAACAGACTGACAAAATAAAGTAAGTTCTATAACTTGATAGGACTGGACAGGAATGCAAATTCAATTTAAATTTCCTGAGGGTCCCTTGACAGCCCTGAGCTCTTTAAATATACTGTCAAGAGTGTCGTTTCACGAGTGAGCTCTAATCTGGCTGCTCACCACATCTTTCCCAGACACAGGAAACTATGAACTCCCAATATATTTCTGATAACATCTCCTTCCATTTCAAAGTATGCAAGCGCTAGGATGGAAATTGGAGCAAGGGTAAACTCCAAGCGTTCCACAGCCAATTCAGCATCCCCATCTATCACAGGAGGTCAGTGTAACAGCGATTGACATCGGAAAAAAAGACATGGGAGATGCAGAACACTGGGAAACAATACATTGCACTTCTTTAGCTCTCAGCTCGCAGGGTATCTCATTCAGTTTTGTAGCATCAGCGCTTTTCCTAAATGACTTCAACAGAAAACACACTCACCTGGCATCACGCTCCAGAAAACCCAGAGGAGGTGGATCCAGTTGTACTCCATGTGTGTGTTGGAGAGGGAGAACGTAAAAAAATTGTGTGTGTTGGTGTATGTGTGTGTGTGCAGAAGGATGAAATATCCTGACAGTGCGCTCTCCTGTACACCCGGCTCTGATTGACTCTACTGCTCCTAAAAACACTCTATATCTGAAGCAGGGAGGAGGGGACTGTGGCCGAACTAAAAGGAGGTGCTCATTCAGCCAGCAGACAGATCTTTTCTCTTTTTCTTTCTCTCTCTTTTACTTCCTCCCTCTGTGTGTCTGTCCATCTACGTTGGAGTTTGGGTCACTTTCTTATGAGCTCATTGCTAAATGCTTTGAATATGGAAATTCAGGTTTTAGGGATCACTGTATATCACCTCTATGGCAAAACCTGATCTTCCGTAATTTTGTAATTCGCTTAACATGCAGTTTAGGCTGCATACTTTCGGAGAAGATGCCCTCCAAGTTGATTGATGCTGAGATTTGTGGTTAACATACTGTAGCTGCAAGTTACCATATAAAGCCCACAGACAAACTCACAGCAGAACCTCAGACACCATCCAAACCACGCTACCCAAGCATATAATTACAGATTATATAATGACTAATACTGACGTTCTGGCTGCTCTAATAGTGAAACATGGCCCACCTCCATTTCAACTTGACCTTGAAAATATCAAAACCGCTGTTGCTTAGTTTTTGGTCAAAATGAACATGCAGTGTAAATGTAATCTTACAATTAAACTACCAAACACATGCATAATATCCTGTTTATATATTTTACAAGACAACTGTCAGACTTAAAAGCAAATTTCACCACAAAATGTTCATTTACTCACCCTCAAGTGTTTCCAAATCTTTATGGAGCTCATTTTTGTGTGTTGAACAAAGAAGATATATATAAAAAAACATACAGTATATTCATTCATTAATTTTCCTTAAGCTTAGTCTCTATTTCAGAAGTTGTGACAGAGGAATGAACCGGCAACTATTCCAGCATGTGTTTTACGCAGCGAATGTCCTTCTAGCTGCAACCCAGTACTGCGAAACAGCCATACACTCTCATTCACACACTCATATGGCCAATTTAGTTTATTCAATTCATCTATATCACGACTTTAAATTGTGGGGGAAACCGGAGCACCGGGGTGAACATGCAAACACCACACAGAAATGCTATCTGGCCCAGCTGGGACTCAACCCAGTGACCTTCTTGCTGTGAGGCAACAGTGCTAACCACTGAGCCACCATGCCACAAGACATATATTATACATGATTAATTAAAGAAACCTGCAACCATGTGTAGCCACCCATAGTATGAAAAACAAATACGATGGTAGTCAATGGTTGCAGGTTTCCATTTATCAAAATCACTTCTTTTTTGTGTTCAACAGAAAAAAGAAACTGGTTTGTTATATATGAAGGGTGAGTAAACGATGACAGATATTTCAATTTTAGGTGAACTATCCCTTTAAAGGCTGTACACAGTGGAATGAACCACCAACTTATCCAGCATATGTTTTACGCAGATTATGTCCTTTCAGCTGCAACCCATCAATGGTAAACATCCATGCACACTCATTCACACACATGCACTAGGGACAATTTAGCCTTTTCAATTCACCTATACCACATGTCTTTGGACTTGTGGGGTAAACCGGAGCACGAAAAATACTGGGAGAGAATGCAATCTACTGACAGAAATGCCAACTGACCCAGCCCAGGCTCGAACCAGTGACCTTCTTACTGTGAGGCGATTGTGCTAAACTTTGTGCCACCGTGACGCACAGGTCAATTTCATTAATTATTTTTATAGTAGTTAAAGCACATTATTTAATTATTGTGCATTGTTAATGCAGTCATCACTATAGTTATAGCAACCATCTTTGGTGTAAACATGGATTTTATTCCAGAAAACTATCACGTTCAGTGCTCGCGGTTTTTACATTTTTGGTGCGTTAATCTAGTTAATAATATCATTCAGAAGGTCATCATTAGCACTCATTAACGGTGCAGTAGGTGATATGCCAAAATAATAACCGGCTAGCATGATATCTTTAAAACAAAGTCCCTCCCCTGCTGTCCAAAGCCATGCTTTCTGAAACACAAACGTGCGCACCTTAAAGATGACAGCAGACAACCTATTAATTAATGTCATTCGCCAGCTAGAAATGTAGTTAGTGGTTGGCTGGTGGCGTGCAAAAATTACACTTATTACTAAGCCATACTTGCGTGCTATTTCATATCGAATATTCAAAGTAGCATGATAAAAATTATAGGGTGTCATTGTTCAAAAATGAACCAAAGCAGGCTAAGAGGAATAGCTCTATTAACTGATGCTTTGTTGTTAAACTAAATAATAATCTGTCGATGCTGTAAAAGGTCCCTTATGAAACTGAAAATAGTCACATCAATCTTTTGCCGGAGGATTTAAGTTGGTGAACAACACTTCTGTGCATATAACTCACTTGTAAAACAGCACAATCCACATCAGCTTTGCGTGACTAAATAATTTTAAAACAGAACATTACCTGTCTAAGGAAATACTTCAGCCATAGTGTCATCCTTCCTCCAATGTGCAAAAGTCAATCACATTACGTCATTAATTAGACGACCACTTAATAATTAAAAACTCGTTTTTAATATACTGTAATTAACCACAGATATTTAAATATTTCCTTTACCTTTAAAAGCATTATCTCCATTGTATAGGAAAATAATATTCAATTATCATCATTCACTTATTCATGTCTGGAATTCCGACTGTCCAAAACAATAAAAATACATTTTTATCTCATTATTTGTACCATTATATACTCAAAATCCATGATACCCAATATTATAGATAAACAATAAAACATTAAAGAAGCACATTAAAGAACTCACGACCTTCTGACTGCCAGAAAACTAATCCACCAAATTGTGGAGGAAGATCTGAGTTGAAAAATCAATGTTACATACTATTGAACACACGATTAATAAAGAATATATAAATTCTTAATAGTGTGAGGATGTTGCAGTTTCTACTATGTTTGTGCCTTAAGTTTGAAACCAAAGAGACCAAACATCTGATCAACACTGAGCTGATTTTGCTTAAAACAAAAATGACCAAAGTAAAGAGCGCTGCTTTCATTAAGAGTACTTAAAAAGTCATCTGTCTTTCCTTTCATCAAATATTTCCATCAAAGCAGAGCAATTCACTCATTTTGGAAACAAGGCAGCTGGGAGTTCTTTTAAATTCTCCAAAAAACAGCATGGTCAAATCAATGAGCTTAGAAGTTATTCCAATAGACAGACACAGGCATGTACAAAGAGACAGAATGAGAGAGGTGTTTAAGCCAGTCACACAGAGATAAAATAGAAATATTAAGTACACCTGACCTCTGTATGAACACTTCAACTCATAATGTACTCCAGATTAAAACAGCGATGTGTTTACACTCATTAACATCTTTGTTTGATGACCTGTCCATGAAGACTTAAATACATGAAATTGTAATAATTTACGATTTCATTCAATATTCAGACGATAAATCAATAATCAACTCAGTTGCATTTTTTTCTGAACAAATTTGGTGTCTGAGTCATGAATAACAAAATTAAACTATTTTTTTGATAGCTTTGAAATGGTTTTATGTACCCCAGTTGTTACTTAAAAGTTTATAATTTAGTTTTACAGGACTGTAGACTACTTACAGTAGATTTAAAAGCATCCAATGTATAAATAAATAAATAAATAAATAAATAAATAAATAAATAAATTAATTAATTAATTAATTAATTAATTAATTAATTTCCCATAATCTAATTTTCCAAAGTGTATCAAACTATTTGTTCATTTATTCAAAACCCCTTCTTTTCCAAGTGCCTGCTCTGCTCTGATTGGTCAGAGGGTCCAGTTTGTTGTGTTTGATTCAACACTTCAGCAGGTGTTGTTAAACAAATCACTCATTATTATGTATATCTGAATTAGAGTCCCATAGACTTCCTCACTTCTCAGCAACTGTAAATGTCAAAACAGTAATGACAAAATCAACTTACCTAGTCTAATGGTGAAGTACTGGAAAAATCTGCTAATAAACCCAACCCCAAACTGTACGTCCCCTTATCACCATAACAAAATGTCTACCAGGGTCAGAAATTAATGATGCCTTGTGTAAAATATGCCACTTTATTTCAATTCGAGATCAGGGGGAGCATTGCATGCATCTACTACAACTGTCGTGTATATTGTAAACGGTATTATGACATTAAATGAATTGCAGGGAAAAAACATTTTGTCTCAAGAAATACATGTTGCTTCTCTTTATTAACATGAACCAACTGAAATAATTGAGGCAAAACAAAAACCATAGAAACTTTATCAGATAAGCAAAAGATTTTTCTAGCTCTTCTTCCAGACTTCTGTACTCTATAGAAGTGGATACAAACAAGCGGATGAGGATTAAAATAGTGGGTAAACGGAGCAGAGACTATTTTGTTACACAACACAAGGCAGCTTTTACCAGTATTGTGAGGTTGGAACTCATAGCTCAAGAATCCCCACTGTCAGTTTGCAAAATGTCAACAGCCCAAACAAATGATAAATCGGAGAGGAACCTGCAATTAAAACTAAAGTCTGATTCGTTCTCTCAAAAGAGGAGAGGGGCCTGAGAGGGAGCTGGGCTGCTTCAACTCACTGTTTCCACATGAAAGGAAAATGCTTTTGTTTACATTGCTGAGCTACTGACCAAAATTAAAAGTCAGAAAAGAACGAGTTGCAGAAAGTAGTTGTGAGAAGTTGTTTTTGCTGGAAATCGTACCTTCCTTTTTTTCCACCTACATGTGGGGGTCCAGCACCCCTTGTTGAGAAGAGGATTGAAATCAATACATATCCTTTGCAGAAGCAACACTTACCTCATGACCCCAAACCCTCTAACAGCAGTAGCAACTGCAAACAATTATCCCAATAAACTTCACTTTACCTGCTGCATGATGTAAGACTGACTTTTTACAGAAACACAAGCAATATCCATTGCTGAACTCCTGCTTAAAATGAAAATATCATTTTCAATGATTTCATCAGTCCTTCCACATCTTCATTATGGTTGCAACTGATAGAAAAATAATGGACTTGTACTCTTGCAATCTAATAGCAATAATAAAATGCGTAATGCTCTTCAGTAACCGCTTTAATCACAATGGAAAATCAAAGAGATTAAATGGAAATTTGGTGCATCGCTTCTCATAGTCTTTATTTTGAACTCTGAGCATTATTCAGTGGTTTAAAGTAACTAATTACAAATACTCAAATTACTGCAATTGAGTAGTTTTTATCAGGAATTGCATTCCCTAAGTAGTTTTAAAAATGTAAGCTTTTACTTTCCCGTGAGTACATTTTTAATGCTGTATCTGTACTTTTACTCTATACTTTCCTTCAACCTGAAGTCAATACTTTTTTTTTCTTGGCTATGTGGATTATAAAAATCAGTCATGTGATTCCTGTCCAATCAAATCGCACATACTGTAGAAAGTAAATCACATCATAATGAACTACCTCAAGACATGTGCACTTTATAATTGCAGTAAACTGTTTGGAAGCATTAAAAATGTCCAAAATCTTTACATGCATTGACCCAGGAACTTTTTAGATGCATGTCACTGATGAGAAGATGACGGATGTTTACTGTATAATGATCGAAATGACCTTAAACACCCAGCAGGTACAAGACGTCAACATGACATCAGATTGACATGGTACCCTAATGTTATGGGGATTTTGCATTTTGTTTGAAAATGAAAATCAGGTTGACGTCAGAACTCAACGTCAGGCCAACGTCAATGTCCAATGACCAACCTAAACCAACCAAATATCAACTTTGGTTGCCGTGCCTGACGAATAAATATCAATATTTGATGACAATAGGATGTTGGTTTAAGATGTTGGCTCGACGTTGGATTTTAGTCACTTTCTAACAACCCAAAATCGATCAAATATCAACGTCATTCGATGTCATTATTGAACATCAAAATAGCGTTATCTTTAGAAGCTGGCTAGGTGTTGAAATTTGGTCACCTGACATCACAACCAAATTCTAACCCAATATTAACCTCTTATGACGTTGTGTGCCTACTGGGCAATAACAAGATGCACTACGGAATGTTAAGTTTATACACAGATGCACAAATTACACGTAAACACATCGGCTTTTGACTCACTACTCTTGAGTACTTTTGAAAGCTCTACTTTTTACTCATACTTTTAGCAATATTTACAACATATACATTTAATACTTGCACTACATTTTTAGGCAAGTAATGGTACTTTTATTGAGTATGATTTTTTCAGTCCTCTTTCAGCCACTGATTTTTAAAAAAAATAACATTTCACAAAAAGTGTTTTTTATTGAATTTATCAATAAAAAGAATACTAAATTTTCTCCAAGCTGTGATCATTACAAAAAAGCAATGCCAGTGACAGCCGTGCAGTTTTAAAACCATAGAAGTAATAGCAGTCATATCAACCCAGATCTGGACCTTTGACTGTTTCTTTGTGATGTTGCTCAAAACATGGCAACCACAGTCAATAATGCAGAACTGTGGTCATATCTAAATGCCAAAACCCTGCTTCGTTTTATTGCCTTTCATTCCACCTCCAGAATTTAAAACAGAAACTGTCAGAAAGCAGATGATGATTGACCTGTACTGAACAAACCCTAGTACATAATGTATATAAGCACAATTTGGGCAAAGAACGATTTGGGCAAGTAATGCATTTAAATGTCTTAATAATAATAAATGACTAAATTATATAAAACTAAGTAAAAACCGCTGTTATTTTCTTCACATTTCATCCATAGAATATAAAAAGGAAACATTAGAATTTACAAATAACTTTCAGAAGACCATGAATAACCTCAAAAACTCAAAACACATATTTCTGAAGCAATAGTATTAATGTATATTGAATATTACTGTACTGTCAGAAATTCAAACAGAAAATAATCTGAAAGATCAAAGAAAGAGCTTCAGCCACAGATATGCTTGTAATACTAATGTGATACTAATGTCACTCACATTGAATTAAAAACACAATTATGCTTAAAACCAAACTCTCTCGATTTCTATTTGCTTCATTTTTTGAGTTTTTGAAACACAGCAATCACATAAGGAATATGTGGATAAGTGAAATTCCCAACTGTGAAGTTACCAATACGGTATGTGATCATCGTCATAAAAGATACTGTAGAACCACGTCTTATGAAAATACCATATGACAGAGGTTGCTCTATAGCTTCTCTATAACATAAATACTGCTACTCCTTCACAAATTTAGTACACATTACATTAACCTCTATGACATGACTCTCCAAACCCCAGCATAAACGTGTTCATGAATCATATGAAATCATCCTAGGAATCAGAGATTTTGTGGTTAGGCTCGAAGCACGAGTCCACCAATCAGACATCAGTGTGTGATGTGCTTGGCCGTTTGACTGACAGGCAACGTTCAACTGGAGGAATTCAGTGGTTTGGGCGAAGACGCTGGTGTCCTTGCTCTCACTCGCAAGCTGTGATGAAAGCTTTGCTTTCCCAATGCACAATATATTACCAAGAGCTCAACTTGTGTAATCTTGGTATGCTAAAACCCGAATCAACACTTACGTTGTGTTGAAATCCAGTGGTTTGGACTGTAAATCGTGATCTCATAGTCATTTAAATTCCAGCTGCTCTTCTCTCGCCTTGAGATCTGCCATGAAAGGGCATTTTTTGCTGGTTTTGCTTTTCAGTTCAAAGACAAATTCTGAAAGAACTACATAAATAAAACAGGTAAACAATTCTTAAATGTCAAATTTTCATGATTTAGTGTCAAAGAGTTTCTTTAAGGACATGGAAGTCGAGTTCACGCTTGATGGTTGAACTGTGGCTTTCCTCTTAAATGAGTTTTCACTGAGCAGAAGCAGATTCATTATACTTTGATTTGTTCTTCTGGAAAGCTCAAAAGATGACGATTACAGACAATCATCTAAGTTCAGTGCTACTGTTCTGTCAACAGTTGAACTGAACGTCAACCACACATAGAGGTCAAAAACACTAGCTTCGATGATTTATGATACGCAAAAGATTGACCAACACCTGCAAAATTTAAAGCGAACGACAAGCTTTTCAATCAATTTATTTATTTATTTTTTAGTGACAGGCAAGGAGGGTATTTAAATAAGGTCATTTATTTGGGTTTGAAGGTTGTTGTCTTTGATTGATTGTATTTCTTTCTGATCTGACTCTTATAATAACTTTCAGTGGTGTGGCCTGATGAAGTCATATTAAAAAAATATTTTTGAATAAAAGTCAGTTATTGTATGAAGCATTTCCAAAGCTTATGAGTCACTATTAGGGCAGTGAGATACTGGAAAAACTGACATTGTATTACAATGTTTTTTCGATGCTATGCAATATTTGTCATTGTCATTTGAAAACAAAATAATTTGGGTGATATTGTTGGGGATTGAATTAACATAAACAAATCACAATCCTAGATAAACGCAATAAAACAAAGATACATATAAAAATACAAAGCTCTCTTTCTTGGGAATCTAACCTTCCAACACAGAAACTTTGCAATCAAATGCAATTTTTTTGTTACTGAAATAAGAAAATAAAGAGGTAATGTTTTTTTATTATTATTATTTATTTGTTATCATTTTTTAAACATTTATTTAAAGATTTACAATGACAGAACAGTGGTATACAGTTAAAGTGAAAATATTAGCCCCTCTGAATTATTAGCCCCCCTGTTTAATTTTCCCCCCAATTTCTGTTTAATGGAGAGCAGATTTTATTTAAACACATTTCTAATAATAATAGTTTTAATAACTAATTTCTAATAACTGATTTATTTTATCTTTGCCATGATGACAGAACATAATTGACTAGACATTTGACTAGACATTTTTCAAGACATTTCTATACAGCTTAAAGTGACATTTAAAGGCTTAACTAGGTTGATTAGGTTAACTAGGCAGGTTAGGGTAATTAGGCAAGTTATTGTATAACAATGGTTTGTTCTGTAGACTATCGAAAAAAAAAAATTGTTTCAAGAGGCTAATAATTTTGTCCCTAAAATGGTTTTTATACATTTAAAAACAGCTTTTATTCTAGTTAAAATAAAACACATAAGACTTTCTCCAGAAAAAAAATAAAAAATTCAGACATACTGTGAAAATTTCCTTGCTCTGTTAAACAGCGTTTAGGAAATATTTAAAAAAATAATAATTCTGACCTTAAATGTAGGTGTCTCATGTCATCATATACAATAATATTGCCATCTATTATACAATCGTCCATCGGCTAGTAATTCAAGTCTTTTGTGAAGAGTAAAATTAACAAAAAATAAATAAATAATAATAATAAATAATAATAAAATATTTCATCTTTCAAGATACATTCTCCAAAAACTCCCAAAGAGGATTCAAGATATACTAGAAATCATCAGATTTGTGACGCAAGTCATAAGTCAGTTATTTTAAGGGCAAGAAAATGGCAATCTGATTTATCCACATATTGACTAAAGGAATGTTGGGAGAGGACCACAGCAAAAGAATACATTTTCTTGCTTGATATGTACAAAAGTGTAACAGATTCTAGTCCATGACTAAGGTGTAAAGCAGTTTTACAATTCAGAAGATAAATAACTGGAGATAGGGAAAAAGGTTTACCTATAATATTCTCAACTAATTTGTGGATTTCTTTCCAGTATGTCTTAATCATGTCACAGTCCCAGAATACATGCTTTACAGTACCAACATTTGCACTTAAAACAACATTGAGAAACACTAGGAAAATTCTTATAGGAAATGTTTTATAATAAATCACTTTAAACTGCAAACTAATTTACATGTACAGTCAGCATTTCATATACCAGGATTCATATTTGACATTTTTAATAAAAAAATAATGTGTAAACTAACAAGGATGAATCGATTCACTAGCAGCATGCCACATTAAAGGCTACATCCTTAAAAGGCTAAAAGTTTCACAGGGGGCCGTCAAAGGCTGTTCCAATTCAAAGATCTCTTCAAATGTGGCTTTGAAATGCATCCTTCACTTCCTGGATAATGAAGAAAGAACTACAACAGATAGAGCCTTCATGGACCAGACAGTTCATTACACACCGTTGACAATGGGGTGTTTGAGAAATGTGGGGTTACATTAGTTCTACACTTCTTTTACTCTACTTAACATACAAATGCTAAAAACACAAACATTTTCAAATATTTACATTTACATTTACATTTAGTCATTTAGCAGACGCTTTTATCCAAAGCGACTTACAAATGAGGACAAGGAAGCAATTTACACAACCAAGAGCAACAATGAATAAGTGCTATAAGCAAGTTTCAGGTCTGTATAGTCTAAGAAGGGAAGTATTAGTAGTATTAGTTTTTTTTTTTTTTTTTTTTGTACAGTTAGTGTGATATTCAGAGAGGCAATTACAGATTAGGAAGTGTAGTGGAGACTAAATAGTTGAGTTTTTAGTCGTTTCTTGAAAGTAGCGAGTCACTCTGCCGTTCTGATGCAGTTAGGGAGTTCATTCCACCAACTGGGCAGATTGAGCGTGAGCGTTCGCGAAAGTGATTTCTTCCCCCTTTGGGATGGAACCACAAGGCGATGTTCATTCACAGAACGCAAGTTTCTGGAGGGCACATAGATCTGCAGAAGCGAGAGCAGATAAGAAGGAGCAAGGCCAGAAGTAACTTTGTAGGCAAACATCAGAGTTGAATATCAGTTATTTGATTGCAACTAAGAATACTGGAAATGGCACAGACCTGCTCATACAAATTATTTTTACAGTTTACACATCAAGTACAATTGTGTGTCATTTTACTCTTTTCCAAGTCCTATCATTTACAAGATTTGTATAAACCAATGTAAGTATGACAATGTTCTATGTCCTATCGCCAAATACCCCTTTCTTGCCACTATGGAGGTCTTTTCTTCCCCCTATAGCACCAAATTCTTAAAAGTGTCATAAAATCTCAATATTTCTTTTGGAGAGTCTCCATATTTCTAGCACGATGTGGCAAGAGCTTTTAACCCTCTTAGACCTATTTGGTTTTATTATTGCGCATGATGTGGTTATTCACAAGAATACTGCTGAGAGAATGGAGAGTGTTTAATTGTAAGCTGGGCAATAGAACCAATATGCTCATATAATGTGAAAGATGGCAGAGGGCATTAATATAAATACTGAACGCAAGCGAGCAAATGGTCTAGCCTGAGTAGTGAGTCATTCTTACTTTTCCAGATATCTGGCAGTGGAGTTGACTGGCGCTCAGAGCCAGTAGCAACATGGAGAGATGTGGAAACTGAAACCACACACCGACCACAGCAGGAATAGCCACATGATTTGTACCACGTAACACACACATGCGCATGCACAAAGTACTCAAACATGCAAACAAATGCACAGACATGCAGACACACAACCAAAGACTGAGCAGGGAAACAGAGCTCCATTTTAACTTCACAACTTACAAGCTTGCCATCTAAAGAAATCATTTCTGCAGGTGGGGCGGCCAAATGTCAGATTTTAGATTGAACAATCAATTGAACAATTAAAAATATTGTGTCCGGCTACTGGTGCTGTTCTGAACTGTACACTTATTTTTTTTTCTTATGAGATCATCACTTTATTCAATTATACGAATTAAAACTAATACTTAAACTATGCTTAATTTAATATCAGGCAACATACATTTTAAACTCATTATTGTTACACTGCCTGCCTTTTACCACCAATGGAAAAGTTCTACATAGTTAGAGCAAAACTGCTGTATGTACCATCAACAAAGTGATGTTTGTTATGGAATGACTCAGCGTTTTTGTAAGTATTACGCTGTTAAAAGCTGATGCATTTACATGTAATCTGTGCATGTGTGTGTAAACGTAACAATCTGTAGTGCATCTAATTATTGCCCAGCAGGCACACAACATCATATGACGTTATTATTAGGTTACATTTAGGTTGTGATGTCAGGTGACCAAAATTCAACGTCTAAGGACAACGTTATTTTAATGTCTATAATGATGTCAAATGACATTGATATTTGGTTGATTTTAGGTTGTGTGGGAAAGTGACCCAAATCCAATGTCAAGCTAACTTTTTAAACCAACATCATAATGATGTCAAATATTGAAGTTTATTGCTTAGGTATGGCAAACAAAATCCCACATCTGATAGACAACATAGTGGTAACGTCCACACAACGCCAAGCTGTAACATCATTAGACCTTGATATTTGGTTGGTTTTAGCATGATTGTTGATTACTGATGTTGGCCTGACATTGAAGTTTGACGTCAACCCGATTTTCATTTCCAAACAAAATGCAACGTCCCCATGATGGTACAACGTCAATCAGACGTCGTGTTGACGTCTTGTGCTTGCTGGGTGTTTAAGGCCATTTTGGTCATCATACAGTAAACATCCGTCATCTTCTCATCAGTGACATGCATCTAAAGAGTCTTTGGGCTATAGCGTGTAAAGATTTTGAACATTTTCTTGTACACTTTTAATGCTTACAAACAGTTTGCAGCAATTATGAAGCACCCATGTCTTGAGGTAGTTTTCTAATCCCCATAAACATAAAATAAATAAAGTAGTGACTGGAGGTTGAAGGAAAGTAGTGGAGTAAAAATACCGATACAGCACTAATAATGTACAAGGGAAAGTAAAAGTACACATTTTGAAAACTACTCAGTAAATTAAAATTTCTGAGAAAAACTACTCATTTACAGTAATTTAAATATGTAGTATTTGTAATTACAGTAGTTACTTTACACCACTGCTTTTAAGCTACAGAAATCCTGACGCTGAATCTGAGCTCTGGCCTTGGTTTGTTCTCACTTGAGTCAGCTCTTCAGCGGCTGCTCGAACACAGGCGGTTGTTTCAACATTGACCAATTAGCTCATAATGTGGTCTGAAATCACCCGATGCCGCGTGCGTGCACGTTAAAAAGAAATGCTCCTGTTTCATAGAGCTTCCGCATCACTGCATACGAAGCGGGATGGAAAAATGTAAGAGAAGGGGGAAAATCATATCTTTCTTTTCTCCTGCATCACCATGGAAAACCCAAAGCTCCGTCATTTCCAGCATGTAATTATTAGGTTTGAGGAGCCTTATACGTAATTATTTATTTCAGGGTTGACCGCTTAAACGCCGAACTGAGCCCCTGTGAGCAGGCCCTGCAAATGTATCCCATATGATGACACATTAGCAGGAGAAAGCATAATACTTCTTGCGGTCGAGAACATTTTTGCAGCAGTAACGTAGAGTCATTTCTTTCTCATATAAATGTTTTTTGTTGTCCTTTTATTTCCTAGCAATGCAGTCATTTAAAGGACATTTCACTTAGTAACAAGTGAAAACATTAAGACCCCCATCATTCCCAGTGTCCTAGGGCTATTAACATTGAAGTAAAATATGAAATAAAAGGTAATTAGCATATTTAGGTCAAATAAAACTGGAAAACTGACTAAACATTTTAATTACTCTAAAACAGGGGTGCCCAATTTTTTTTCGTATGAAGGGCCAAAAACCAAATACCATTGAGAGCTGTGAGCCGAAGGTAAATATTCATTCATTCGCTCATTTTCTTGTCGGCTTAATCCCTGTATTAATCCAGGGTTACCACAGCAGAATGAACCGCCAACTTATCCAGCACGTTTTTACGCAGCGGATGCCCTTCCAGCCGCAACCCATCTCTGGGAAACATCCACAAACTCATACACTACGGACAATTTAGCCTACCCAATTCACCTGTACTGCATGTCTTTGGACTGTAGGGGGAAACCGGAGCACCCGGAGGAAACCCACGCGGACGCAGGGAGGACATGCAAACTCCACACAGAAACGCCAACTGAGCCGAGGTTCGAACCAGAGACCTAGCGACCTTCTTGCTGTGAGGCGACAGCACTACCTACTGCGCTACTGCTTTGCCCCGAAGGTAAATATACCAAACTATTTTACATTAAAGTTGCAATGGGTAATTTCTTAATTTAGTTCATATCATTTAAAAATCGATAGAAAACATTGCTTTGATTAGGCCTGCTTGATATTGGAAAAATCTTACATTGCGATATTTTGTTTTACCGCGATTTTATTGCATATGAATACAATTTTACCAAATGATTTGAATAACTCTATTTGGAAAGATGTCATTCATTTAGATCAGCTGGGATGATAAAGTTTTTTTTTTCCAAGTATTTTAAAATCTTTAATAGATAATAATAACCTTCGATGTGACTATTGAAGATACACACATTGCGATGTCAATGCTTAAAAGATATATTGTTCAGACCAACTTTGAATCGTACAAATGCAGTATATTTTTCAAAATGATAAATTATTGCAATAAAAACATAAACAATCACATTTATAACACAGTGAAGATCAATGCTGAATACACTTGTCAAGTATTATCTGCCTGATTTGCTCACCAAAGTCACTACATTGTCCTCTATTCGTCAAAGATGCCAGTATTTTAAACTAAATTACAGCATTTCAATTAAAATATTTCATTTCAGTTCGCCTTACATTAACAATAAAACACATAAATAAAAGATTACATAAAATTTGAATTGACAGTCTCTAAACCATCCTCCCTTTCACCTTTAACATTCTCCCTCTCTTTTCAGATGGAATGGTGGGCCAAATCAAAGGTTACCATGGGTCAACTTTGGCCAGCAGGGACTAGTTTGGGCATCTCCCCTCTAAAATTATTTAAATTCAATAAAAATCTATTTGTATTAATTTAGTTTTGGACATTTTTTTAGAAAATTTGACAATACTCAACAAGGCAGCATGGTGGCTCAGTGGTTAGCACTGTCGCCTCACAGCAAGAAGGTCACTGGTTCGAGTCCTAGCTGAGCTAGTCAGTGTTTCTCTGATTCTCTGAAGAGTTTGCATGTTCTCCCCGTGTTTGCGTGGGTTTCCTCTGGGTGCTCTGGTTTCCCCCACAGTCCAAAGACATCCGTTATAGGTGAATTGGATGGACTAAATTAGTTATAGTTTATGAGTGCATGTGTGAAAGTAAGAGTGTATGGGTGTTTCCCAGTACTGGGTTGTGGCTGAAAGGGCATGCACTGCATAAAACATATACCGAAATAGTTGGCGCTCCATTCCTCCGTGGCAACCCATGAGAAATAAAGGACTAAGCTGAAGGAAAATGAATAAATAATATTTAAACAAAACAATTAAACGTAGAATGAAAATAACAAAATTGAAAATTAAAAACAATAATTAAGCACTTTCATGAGGCAACAGCATTCATATAGTACTAGGGGATGGGATTTTAATATTTGTTTAGCGTTTTTTATTTTAGCAGGGTTTTTTAAAGCATGACAGTAAAACACGTACGCGGTTATGAATATATTAAAACATGTGCTTGTTTGCTGTAAAAATTCGTAATAATGACAAAAAATACTAATTTGTGGATCTCCTTACTTCCGGGTGTAACTATCCGCCGTTGTGGCTGGTGTATTCTGGAAAATTTTCTTACCCCTTGGTTTCGAGTGTGGTCCTGAAAAATCTTCATTCGAAGGGCTATTCACCCTTTTCCCTTAGCCCTACGCCTTCAAGCTAAAGAGAATTGGGACACCCCTATCCCTTGACGTGAACACGGAGACCACAATGGAAATAAGCCCAGGGCTTTAATGTGTTTTTATCCTCAACAGTTTTGTTTCAAAATGTATGGAATAATTGTATTTTGTACAGTTTAAAATCTGTCAAATTAAAAGTTCAATTCAATGACTATGACAATTGTCACTGAAATGATCAAATATATTAATAAACCATAACTCAAACAAAAGCATTTTTTCTCATGAGAATCTCAAAAAGCAAGCTATTTGAGAAGATGGGAAGTAAACATTGCGCACTTCCCTGTTTACGGTTCGCTCCTCTGATGTTTGGCCAGGTCAGGGGTTGCTGGACAGACTTCAGAGAAATTAGCTTCCTTTTCATCCTAGACTGACCACTTACAGTAACAAGACCTCATCCATGACGTGAGCATGCAAACGCTTCAAACTGCGAATCCAACTGCCCTTTAAGAACACCATAAAATGAAAAAAATCACAATCTCAGATTTTTTCCTAATGTCACTTAAAGACCTTAAATAGATTTTTACTGTCTGCTTCATCAGCTTGTATGAAAATCACAGCCAGAAATAAAGTTTGTCAGGAATGAACAAGAAAGAGATTAAGCACTCAACAATATCACTTTCCTGGACGTAAGGCACAGACACCGCAGAAATTGCAAATATGCTATGGACAGAAGTGAAAATAAACACATAATTGCTCCACAAATGGGTATGACTCACTTCCTAAGTCGTTCAAAAAGGTCTGGAAAAATCGCACAGGCATCTTTACAAAGAGTACTGAAATACGGCTGGGTTTGGATCTGGCCAAACAGCTGGGGACCTGGAGCGGGTGTTCATCTGGAAATACCAGCTCAGATTTTCAGCCTGTTGATTTTACATACTGCTTGGTGAATTAAAGATTGTTCCAGAGACAAAGAAGCTCCACTCCATGAAAAGAGTGGAAAATCCCACAGTGCCTGAATTCAACAAAGGAGATCCAGGGCCAGCATCAGGGGGTGCACTTGTGGTTTTTAATTCATTTAATATATATATATAAATAATATATATATATATATATATATATATATATATATATATATATATATATATATATATATATATATATATATATATATATATATATAATTAATATACTGTATACTGGCAATAAAAAACAGCAAAATGTGCATGATTTTTAAGTTAATATTTTAGTCATTATAGTTTTTCTAACAAAAATAAAGCTATTATGCTGTTTTGCTTCTAATGTTTATGATTGGTTGCATTTCATCTGATCCTTTATTGCAGGTATCATAAATATCAGCGATCATAATAGGCTGCATTGTTCACGGAAAAATTTACTCAATATGTAGTCACCCATAAGTGGTTCTTTATGTGATTTGCATGTTATCCCTGTGTTCACGTGGGTTTTCTCCGGGTGCTCCGGTTTCTCCCAGTCCAAAGATGTGCTACAGGTAAACTGAATAAGCTTAATTGTCCGTAGTGTATGTGTGTGAAAGCAAGAGTTTATAGTTGTGTTGGGTTGCGGCTGGAAGGGCATCTACTGCGCAAAACATATGTTGGATAAGTTGGCGGTTCGCTCCGCTGTGGCAACCCCTGATTGATAAAGGGACTAAGCCAAAAAGAAAATGAATGAATGAATATTCTTCTGTGTCAGAAGAAAAAAAGTCAAACAGATCTGGGAAAAGTGAAGGGTGAATAAATTATGACAGAATTTATTGGGGAAACTATCCCGTTAAGGATATATGCTGGTCTGTAGTAGTTGACTTTTGAGTTTGAGTTTTGGCAGTTTTTATATTATACCTTGTTTTTGTAAGCAGTTGCTGATTGTGTGGCCAATTTTTGAAAGCTGTGTGCCACCCTGTTAGTTAAAAGAAAAATAAACAAAAGAACTGATGATTGGTTATTTTCAGTCCGTCTGCTCTATAGGAAATCACCATCATCCTAATATGAACAATTCTATAGAAACATTCCAAGAATATTAGAACAGGATCTGTTTGGACAGTCATCTGGATGTATATTTACTTTGTCCTAAACCGTCATGTCTCATAAGGTCCACATATGGGCATTTTCCCAACATAGGTATGATATATTTCCACAGATGTTAAACAAGAGAGCAAAATCTCTTTCCATGATGGATTTTATGATTTACTATTAGCGGGGGGTCAAATGAATTGAGCTTACTTTTACTAGATGATCAGTTATATACAAAAAGAAATGTAACTTTTACATCTTTTTTTTTTGTAGTTTTCACACAAGACGTTTCACTGGCCAGCAAGCCATCCTTATACTATATAGCAGGGGTCACCAATCTCATTCCTGGAGGTCCGGTGCCCTGCAGGGTTTAGTTCCAACTTGCCTCAACAAACCTGCCTGGGTGTTTCAAGTATAGTAAGACCTTGATTAGTTTGTTCAGGTGTGTTTGATTAGGGTTGGAGCTCAAATCTGCAGGACACTGGACCTCCAGGAACAAGTTTGGTGATCCCAGCTATATAGCATCTCTAAGATTGATGGAATTTTCTATGCAGCATTATGGGCAATGTTGTTTATCTGCAAAAAAATTTATTTAAATTCTAATTCTAAATTTTAAAATTAAGCTGAACTAATGGTTCATCAAAAACATACCTAACCTAATGACCTCAAAGCTCACAACTAAGTCAACTAAGATTTATCAATCAGTGCTTAAAATCCGTGTCCCTATGGAGAAAATGAGCGGAGTTTTTACTGAATCTGACAGTTGCACTTGAAGAAGTCCTTGTAGCAAACTTATGTGTTAACTTAAATCAATCATTCATTTATGTCATTAATCATTTATATAATTATCATTGTCATTTTATTGATCATAAATGGTTTTATTATTATTATTGATTATTATTTGTTATTTATTATGTTTTTATCTTTTATTCTTACTATTTTTCTATATTTCTTTATAATTATTTCCATATTGTTCAAATCTTATGACTGTGTGGATTCAAGCGACAATTGTTTTCATGAGTAAGAGAATGTCTTCATTTTAGGGTCTGTATTGTGTCTGGACAATGTTGTGAAGCAGTAATTTTCCATTGCCATTGCTTGTGGTCTAATAACACTTGTTGGATTTATTGTGGTCAGACAAAGTCTGAGCATTGAATCTCACAAAACTAAGATTATTCAATAAACTCTGCTCTTTCTTTATCATCATGAATTCATCTCTCGACTGCTTTCTGGATTTCTATCAACAACAATTGATAGAAGACTGTTGATCAGTTGAATACTGGTTAACAGGTTTGGGTATATTGGCTTGGTGTCCGGATGCAGACATTTTCTGACAGGATCTGGTGTCCAGTTCTAGATATTCTTTATCTGGCGTGAAGAGTGTGATCTAACACACTCAACTGTGCAAAATGTTACACTGATCATTTCTTTGAAAATAAGCAACTCTCGTTTACATTTTTTCTATTTCTCCCAGGTCTTTATGTTTGACACAAAATCTCCAGAAGCTGATAGTACTTTCCTACAGACACACACCTGAATGTTGACAGGAACACCACCAGGCTTTGACTGCTCGATGGCTGCAAAGTTTTTATAGACTTGAGCACAATTTCCTCTTCTTTCATTCTAATCTGTGGTTTGTTAATAAAGCTTTGCCGTACACCTCTGCGAGAGGTGTAAGCAGACTCACAGCTCTGGTTTAATTGAAGCAAGACCACTGGACTCAGTGGCTCTAGGTTAAAGCCTCACCGTTCTTCAGAGGTGAGCTTGCAGACAGACCACACACACACATCTCACACAGTACATATTGTTCTTTGGATTGTCAGTCCTAAAGACACACACACATGAAAGTGTTGACCTCTGTACGCAACACAGTGCCTGGCACTGGATCAGCACAGCACACAAAAAAGCTTAACCAAACATCAATGCACAGATAAATAGATGCCTGACCACATCAAAGCATCTGTGACCATTGAGTTCGGTACAGCCTTTAACTATTACAATTTACTACCATTCACACTAAAATAAAAAGCATCTTTATACTGCCAAAGAAGATTTAACTCAGTGAGTACATCCAAAAAGAGATAATTTAGCTCTTACATGTCCGACTGTTATTTTATACAGTTATTCTTACCGTAAATTTGAATATTTTTTTAATAGAAGAAACGGTAGATGGTTTATTATATTCTTTATTAATGACACCCTGAGGCATGCATAAAGGGATAGCTTACACTCACTTACATTTGTGTTGCAATAATTCTAAAACGACGTCTATAAGCTGTCTTTTGCGACCACTTTCGCATATGTGCAGTGAATCAGTCAAATATGATGTGCAGAAGTGTGTAAGTCTTTATGAGAACGTTGCATGATGTTTAAATCTTGTTTAAAGTTATCAGCTCGTGAGACGGATCTGTTTCCAGCAAGCCAGTTAACCCTGTGGGGCAGCAGCAGTAACTCAGCAGAATAAGCCTGTAATGATGTGACGGGGTTAACAGACTAATGTCTTTATGAGGGGAAAAATGCCACGTGTGCAATGCAAACCTTCATGTATCACTTTGAGGAAAAATGCAGAGAGTTATGGTGGATGAGGAGGGTGGGTGGACTCACATGGGTTGTTAACACTTAAGATGTTTTAAACATGAAGATGTATGGAGCCTACAGGGGAAGTTATATTGTTGAGAAAAAATGTATAAAAGAGAAGCTTATCTACAAAGGTCGTGGTCAGCAGTGCAATTTCAAAGTCTAAAAAAAATTAAGTTGATAATCATTAAAATAAAACAAAATAACTTTTTACTTTATTCTTTTTTTATCGAAGTTTATTTATAAACTATTTTCAAGAGGATCACGTGCTTATGATTGCTTGCGACTGGTCTCACATTATCCAAATTATGATTCACCAATCAGACAATTCCTAAGCCAATATAAATACCCTATGTTCCATATAACAGCCATCTTCGTTTTGAAGAATCCCCCCTTCCACACCTACTCCCCCTCCTTTCCCAGATGGGTGGCACGGTGGCCCAGGGGTTAACACTGTAGCCTCACAGCAGGAACATCAATGGTTCTAGTACTTACCAAGGCAGCTGACGTTTCTGTGCGGAGTTTACATGTTCTCACTGTGGTCACGTGGGTTTCCCCTGGGTTCCCCGGTTTCCTCCCAATGTCCAAAAACATGCAACTTATGTTAATTGACTAATCCAAATCGGCACCATAGACATGCTCCTAGTAAATAGTTATCTCTTAAGAGCAATGACTATCTGTTCATTAGCTACTACAGCAGGGGAGTTCCACCTGAGCTCAAACTCCCCTCTCACCTTGCAAACAGGAGGGAGCCCCGGGCTCAAGGTTCTTAAGAGCTCAAGGCTCTCTCCCGGGACAGCATGCCAAACAAGCTTTACAATCAATCATCAGCTAAGTGTGAACTCTTGAAACATAATTTATTTCCATTAACATAATAATTAAAGGCAGATTAAAAGTTTTACTTCATGTGCATTTTAAAATATCTTTTTTATGAAATGGTTAACATTTTAACATGTACAAACAGTTATTTCTTACAACTTTGATTGTAGCATGCTTAATATTATATATTTAAACCAGATACATTTCAAACCTAAAATAATACCTGTTACAAACCCCTGATGTTAGTCTAGGGTGTGGGGTTTGACATTTATTTAATTAAAATATATTTATATAAATAGTGAATGAGTGAGAAAGACAACCAAAGTAATGCCAAAAAAAATGTGTGCTTTTATTTACAATCCCAAAGTGAACAACAACAACGAATTAATCAAAAATAAAGAAAAAGTAAGTAAAGCAAAAATATTCTATTTACAATATGTACAAACACTGAGACAAATAAAGACGGGAAAAACAAGAGAGCTGGCAGAAGGGACGCGGGCGGCGCTAAAGAAATGAAAAGAACAAAACCCAAACTAAATCTAACTTCCCAGAAGCATCTAGCTAACTAACTATGTGAAAAACAGTATAATTAACACACGAAGATCTTCCGAGTCCTAACTATCTACTCTATCTATCTATCCAAAAAGTACAAGGAGTGGCGCTCGCCCCTAACCTAGTGTACTAGACAGCAGAGTAGTCCTGAGTGTTGCGAAATGTATGTCACGTGACCTTCTTACCTGTCCGCTTCGTCCAAGCCTCGTAAACAACGATAAACTAAGAACAATGTACGAATAACGGACGGATAACGTGCACACAGAAACAAGCAACAACAAAACACAGTTAGACGGGGTTATTTCAAAACGCACGCGGTAAATACAAACAAGCGACAAACAGCAAAAGAGAAAATGCAAGCAAGAAAGCAAGAAAACAAGAAAGAGCGAGTGGTCTGGCGCGCGCTTTTAAGACGGGAGGTCTTTGCTCATTGGATGTGACGTAAGAGTGACGTAACCGGAGAGGAATGACTGACAGCTGAATGGACCAATGAACAGAACCTGAGAATACATGAGAGCAGATACGGGAGAACAGAGCGAGAGAGAGAGAGGGAAAAAACACAGAGAAAACAGAGCACAAAAAACACAAATACATAACACTCCCACCCATGAGAACAAACATATAATATTGTTTGTTAAAAAAAAATTGTGAAATAGAAAGAAAAAAAACTCGCAAAACAAACCATGCGGTTTAATTACGACCAACTACACACACCTGGAAAGAGCATCGGCCACTATATTGTCGGTGCCTTTCTTGTGACGGATTTCCAGGTTGTAATTCTGTACAATCAAAGCCCAGCGCATGAGGCGCTGATTTTGATTGTACATACGGGAGAGAAAAACTAACGGATTGTGATCGGTGTAAACCATGATTGGAAACGAACTGGAACCAAGGTAAACTTCAAAGTATTGTAATGCCAATAGTAATGCAAGTGCTTCCTTTTCGATAGTGGAGTAATTAATTTGGTGTTTGTTGAATTTTCTGGAAAAATAACAGACTGGGTGCTCGATGCCATCACGGTCCTCCTGAATAAGTACCGCGCCAGCACCTAAAGCACTCGCGTCTACTTCCAGTTTAAAAGGAGTGGTGAAATCTGGGGCCGCGAGGACAGGAGCGCAGCAGAGCAAAGCTTTTATGCTCTCAAAAGCATGCTGACACTCAGCTGACCAAACAAATTGCTGAGAAGGACTAAGTAAATTCGTTAGGGGTGAAACCACACTGGAAAAGTTTCGGCAGAAACTCCGATAGTACCCCGACATACCCAAAAACCGGTGCAACTCTCGCCTGGTTTTAGGTACGGGAAATTCGGCTATGGCGGAGCGACTGGCCGAACTTGACCTTGACCAACTTCCTTACCAAGGTATGTGACGGTCGCCCTAGCAAATTCACATTTTGCCAAATTTAATGTTAATGTGGCGTTGGACAGTTTTTCAAAAACAGTGTGCAGCAAAGAAATGTGTTCAGACCACTCAGATGAATAAACCACTAAATCATCCAAATATGCGTTACAATTTGGAACGCCGAATAAAACCGTATTAATTAATCTTTGAAATGTGGCAGGTGCGTTTCGCAATCCGAAGGCCATAACTGAATATTGCATGAAGTGATCTGGTGTAACGAAGGCTGAGATAGCAGAAGCTTGCGGAGTTAATTTAATTTGCCAGTAGCCCTTTAACAAATCAAGTTTAGTGACAAAACTAGCTGAACCAAGGTTGTCAATACAATCTTCCATACGGGGTAAAGGGTAGCAATCTGGGACAGTGACAGCATTAACCTTACGGTAATCTGTGCAGAATCTAAATGTTCCGTCTGGTTTGGGTACCAGAACGCACGGTGAACTCCATGGACTGCAACTAGGAACTGCAAGACCATTTTCCATCAAATATTCAACCTCCTTCCTCATAATAGCACGCTTGTGTGCGTTCACACGGTAAGGATGTTGCTTTATTGGGGAAGAATTTTGAATATTGATGTCATGTTTAATTACGGATGTTTGCGTTGGAGTGTCACTGAAAAGATTGGGGAATTTCTGAATTAAATGAATGATATCTTGCCTTTGAGAATCTGATAAATACGTGAGATGTGAATTCAGATTTTTCAGCATCTCTGAATTAGTTAAACGAGCGCACTGCTGATGAGCATTGCGTAACACCAGGCCATCATCATCAGCTTCAGAATGCGTAACATCGCTCACAACTGCAACAGCAGGAAGAACAGGTGTGGTGATCTGAGTTTTCTCTTTAACATGGTACGTTTTTAACATGTTAACATGACATACGCGCGATTTGCGTTTTCTGTCAGGTGTTTCAATTACGTAATCTGTCTCGCTTAACTTTTTCTGCACCACATAGGGTCCAGAAAAGCGGGCAGAGAGAGCAGAACCAGGCATTGGCAACAGTACGAGCACCTGATCGCCGGGCTGAAAAGAGCGCGCGACTGCTCGGGTGTCATACTGACGCTTCATGACATTTTGCGCAGCTTTAAGTGATTCTTTTGCCAATTTACAGGCATCATGTAAACGTTCTCTAAAACGGCTGACATAACTAAGAACATTCATTTTAGGACTTTCCTTAATTTCCAAAATGTTCTCTTTCAGAAGTTTAAGAGGAGTTCGCAAATAGTGACCGAATACAAGCTGAGCGGGGCTAAACCCAAGAGACTCTTGGATAGTTTCTCTCACCGCTAATAGTACCAATGGAACGCCCTCATCCCAGTCTTTGCAGGTATCCGCACAGTATTTCTTTAACATAGACTTGAGCGTCTGGTGAAATCGCTCGAGAGCACCTTGACTTTGTGGGTGATAAGCACTTGATACTCGGTGGGTGATAGACAGTGATTTTAGAACTTGAGCAAACATTTTTGACATAAAATTTGATCCTTGGTCAGTTTGTATGATTTTTGGTAAGCCGAATGTGGAGAAAAATTTAATCAATGATTTGATTATAAGAGGAGCTGTAATTCTGCGGAGCGGTATTGCCTCGGGAAATCGAGTAGCAGTACACATTATTGTTAGTAGAAACTGATTACCTGTTTTGGTTTTAGGTAGTGGACCCACACAATCAATAATTACATGTTCAAATGGCTCTCCTATGACTGGGATGGGAAAAAGAGGAGCAGGTGGAATTACCTGGTTTGGCTTCCCCATGCATTGGCACGTATGGCAGGTGCGACAAAACTGCACGACGTCCTTCTTTAAACAAGGCCAAAAGAAATGTTTAAGTATCCGATTGTATGTTTTCGTGATACCTAAATGACCTGACATCACATGATCGTGTGCTAGACATAATACATGTTGGCGGTAAGCGGAGGGAACGACAATTTGATAGACATTATTCCAATCAGCATCAGTCTCAATATTAGAGCACCACTTGCGCATCAACAAGCCATTTTCAAAGAAATACGCAATTTGCTTTTTATCAATCTGATCTGAATCAACAACGGAGTCGAAGCACTTTACCAAAGAATCATCATCTTTCTGCGCAGCAATAATCTGCTGACGAGTAACGGGCAAACTCAGAGCATCACCATCAAAATTAAAATATTCTGATTTTTCCTGTTGTTTCTGTGTAGCTGTTTTGTCTGGAGGAGAAACTACATTCTCAGAAAATACTGGCGCAATAAAAGAGTTTGATAAATCAACTGAATCATCTTTCCGTGACATGGCGCGCGTCATTACGCACGCTGGGAAAGTATCTGGGTGATTTACTGATAATTCGTCTGGACAATAGGTAAGATTGGGGTGATCAGTAACTTCTAAGATAGGCATTACTTTACCACCGGCCAAATCATTACCTAGAATAAATGAAACTCCTTTAACAGGAAGAGAAGGACGAATGCCGACCGACACAAACCCAGTGAACAAATCGCACTGTAAATGAACGCGATATAGTGGCACGTTTACAAAACCCATCTCAATGCCTTGGACTAAAATATTAGATCCACAAGATGAGTGTTCAGGCAGAGATAATGCATTTTCTACCATAAACGAGTGAGAAGCGCCTGTATCACGCAGCAGTACAATCTCACACTGATCTTCAGGGTTGCCAGATAATGAAATTAGACCCCTGAGCAAGAACGGTGTGTAGCTCGGATCAGTGCTCTCATCATTGCCGTTAGTTAAAATAGATTTTGCAAAACCAACACTTTTAGATGGCTGTTGCGGATTTTTTCGCTTCAGCGTGGAACATTCAGATAATTTGTGCCCTTTCTTATGGCAGTAGTAACACTCTATTGCCTCTTTAGGTCGGGAAGTAGCAGTCGGAATACGTGGAAAATTCACAGACTGAACAGTGGGATTTTTATCCGATCGGACTGGATAGAACACATTTTTGTGCGTAAGCACAAACTCATCTGCCAACACAGCTGCCTGTGACAACGACACAACTTTTTGTTCGTTAAGGTATACCACTACACGTTCAGGCAATCTATCTTTAAATTCTTCAAGCAAAATTAATTCTCTTAACGAATTAAAGTCAGTTGCCTTACTTGCATTACACCATTTATCAAAAAGAACGCCTTTTTCTCGCGCGTACTCAACAAAAGTCTGGCTAGAAAGCTTTTTGTGATTTCTAAATTTCTGTCTGTATGCTTCAGGTACGAGTTCATAAGCACGGAGGATTGCTGATTTAGCAGTATCATAATTAAGGCTGTCCTCTAAGGACAGTGTAGCAAAAACCTCCTGTGCCTTTCCAACCAATTTGCACTGGAGAAGAAGGGACCATGAATCTTTAGGCCAGCGAAAAGAAGCCGCTATGCGCTCGAAAGCGCTAAAATATGTATCGACTTCGGATTCTCTAAATATTGGTACGAGAGATACATATTTGCTTATATCGAAGGTGGTTGAGGTTGGATCGCCCACCGGAGCAACAGAGGTCTCAGCACGGGTGGACTGCGCAGCCACTTTAGGAGGAGTTTTTAAAGCCTCCAACTCCAGCTGACGCAGCTTCACCTCTTTTTCGGCCGTAATTTCAAGCCTGCGGATTTCGAGTCTCAGTTCCATCTCAGCCTGACGCGCTTGTGCCCTTTCCTGTGCCTCAAACTGTAAACGGGCCAGGCGGACTTTTAAACGTCCATCCTCTTTAGACCCAGAATAAACGGGGGAAAACGGATCGAAAGGTGACAGTGTTGGCTTGCCTTCAGTGAGCGCAGCCGCAGCACCGCTTTCATTTCGCCCTTCATCCGGCTCATCTGCACTTGAGCTTTGCGCGCCAGCACCAAGAAACTCGGTTTCTTCCTCTTCCACAACAGGCATTTTGAGAACCTTTAATTCAACCAACCTTTCGTATAAGGCACTCTTAATATTTTTCTTAAGACCTTGTTTTACCACTGAAATTTTGAAATGGTCCGCTATCTGTAATAAATCATCTTTTCTACAGCGGTCGAATTGTTCTACGGTTGGATTATTAATAAATGTCTGTAAATCAAACAATGCCATCCTGTTTATTTACTTATACCAGAAACAATACAGAGAGAAATGTGTGTGTGTGTGCGCGTGTTTACCTGAGCAGCGCGTTCCGCGGGTCGGGCCTACAGTGGGCCTTCGTAAATTAGCAGGTTGCTTTCACACTCAAACTATAAATACAAACAATTTTAATTGTTTAAAAATGGGTTAAATGATCCCGGACGAGCCCCCAAAAATGTTACAAACCCCCCTGAAGTTAGTCTAGGGTGTGGGGTTTGACATTTATTTAATTAAAATATATTTATATAAACAGTGAATGAGTGGAAAGACAACCAAAAAAATGCCAAAAAAAATGTGTGCTTTTATTTACAATCCCAAAGTGAACAACAACAACGAATTAATCAAAAATAAAGAAAAAGTAAGTAAAGCAAAAATATTCTATTTACAATATGTACAAACACTGAGACAAATAAAGACGGGAAAAACAAGAGAGCTGGCAGAAGGGACGCGGGCGGCGCTAAAGAAATGAAAAGAACAAAACCCAAACTAAATCTAACTTCCCAGAAGCATCTAGCTAACTAACTATGTGAAAAACAGTATAATTAACACACGAAGATCTTCCGAGTCCTAACTATCTACTCTATCTATCTATCCAAAAATTACAAGGAGTGGCGCTCGCCCCTAACCTAGTGTACTAGACAGCAGAGTAGTCCTGAGTGTTGCGAAATGTATGTCACGTGACCTTCTTACCTGTCCGCTTCGTCCAAGCCTCGTAAACAACGATAAACTAAGAACAATGTACGAATAACGGACGGATAACGTGCACACAGAAACAAGCAACAACAAAACACAGTTAGACGGGGTTATTTCAAAACGCACGCGGTAAATACAAACAAGCGACAAACAGCAAAAGAGAAAATGCAAGCAAGAAAGCAAGAAAACAAGAAAGAGCGAGTGGTCTGGCGCGCGCTTTTAAGACGGGAGGTCTTTGCTCATTGGATGTGACGTAAGAGTGACGTAACCGGAGAGGAATGACTGACAGCTGAATGGACCAATGAACAGAACCTGAGAATACATGAGAGCAGATACGGGAGAACAGAGCGAGAGAGAGAGAGGGAAAAAACACAGAGAAAACAGAGCACAAAAAACACAAATACATAACAATACCATTATCATGATTAAAACATGATTAATACAAAAATCCATACAGTTTTTGTCGAAATTACTTTTAATGAAATTTTAGTTTTCCATAAATGGTTCTTAGTTCATTTAAGAGTACATGTTAACCATATTTAAAAGACAGCAGATCTAACTAGATAACAAAGCCACAACTAAAAGTTAAAATAACTTTGGAAAGGGTTAAGTTACTCAGGTAGTCAATTAGAAATTTGAGTGTAGCTTACTTAACAATATTGCATGGCATGGATATATACATTAGATGTCGCCTACCCTGTTGTTGTCTATTGGAAGGAATGCGTCAATAGAGCTGCCATTTTAAGTACAGAGTAACGCTCCTTTGAAATGAATGCGGGATCAAGCTGCAGTGGAGGACTGAGCCAGAGATATACATATATAAATGATCGGGAGTTTTCTGGGAGGTCAGTATGCAATTATTATTTTTTTAATTATGAAATGTATAATATTACATCACTCTTTTACATTGAAATATAAGTAATCACACAGATATTCCTGACAAAAAGCTTGTGTTTGTGTGTATGGAAATGTACTATCCACCCTCCCTGTTAGGTTTAATCTAATCTGTGTCCTGAAACACACCTCCACTCCAGCTTTCACTTCTCATTCTGACGGAGGGAGTGATTCGTTTGTGAATAAATCTCCGTTATGAATGAATCGTTCACTGAGCTGACAATAATACAAATTTCTGGCACCGCAGCGTCTTATTGTTATTTCTTCTGCATTGTTTGCTTATTTTATTCAACAAAACTAGCATAAGCAGAGTGTTTAGTGCAAGTTGGTGCTACTTTACCTTATGGTGAATGCACTAAGTGACTGTATTATCATCAATAACATACAAAAACGTAAAAAACAAAATCTTACATATGAAATGTTCTGCCTTTGTGCTTTTTTTCTTTGTTTGCTCGTTACTACACCCGTAGACAGTGCTAAAGTCCAGCATCTTCACGTAGTAACACTGTCTTGTTGACTAGTGTGGTTGAATGACACTTGCCCTGGGAGCACTGTACAAATATGGCGGAGCAATTGACGCATGCTCAGGGTCTGTATGCGATATTTAGTGTATCTATGATTGCATGGATTAGCATATTTAGCATGTTGCATGGATTAGCACATTTCTCAGTTTCTTACTGTTAACACAAATTACCATGTTGTTGTGACATGATATGTAGATGTCCATGACTAATTTGTTTTACCTCATTGTTAACACAAGTTAGCATGTTCATAGCATGTTTAGGATATTATACAGCCTACCACTTTGTTAACCTGTTGCTAATTAGCATATTGGTAGCATGCATATTTCTAATATTTGTATATTTGTAATTAAAGAGTTTCCTGTACCTTTCAAACGTGGTTGACATATTTTTTAGCGTATTGATAGCATGTTTCCTTGTTAAGCCAATATAATTGTGAAAAAAAAAACATATTAAGATGTACTTTAGTCCTACTTTAGGTCAAAATCACTCTAAAGTTCACCTAATTGCATTTGATGTAAATATTAATGTTATTGAAATGTATTTTAACTGCAATTCACATGCAATTAAGTGTCAGAAAACCACTAGAGTCAGTTCACACAGTCACACCTAAGCACTTTTCATTTAAAAATGAGTGTCTTTACAATAGAAATAGATCTGTCATTATTTACTCTTCTTTACCCTGCCTCCAGTGAGAACACAACAAAAGCAGTTATTTTGAAAGATGTTTCAAAATGTTCATGTCATGTACATATTTTTGGTTGATATTTCCCTTTAAAGTTAATTCATTAAAGTTCAGCTATCATGCCCATGTCCCCTGTTACACACCTTCTTCTTCTTATATTCCACAAAGACATCAGTTCATCAGTTCCTCTCCTGTCTCCTTCCTGAAGGCCTCTACTTTTTCCCCTTCGCCCCCTGACTTCAGAGGAAGTGGTTTCTGTGCAGACGGCGTGTTGCTGGAACATTGTGTCATGTACATGGGAAACTGTAACCAAAGAAGTGCACATTAAAAGTTCCACTAGAGTAACACTTTCTGTGCAGACAGATCTGGTGAACAGTCAAGCCAGAAGAACTGAGTCTGCATCGAATCCCATCATACGAGAGGGAGTATAAACTCTGGCAAAATGTATAATACTGCCCCCTGGTGTTATTATTTAGTTATTGATCAGCGAACAGCGAAATAAAAATGCAACCAATATAACCAGATAACGAAACAAACACATGCATGCACATTCACGTTCAGTGAAAACTTCTTATCATCACTGTCTAACACAACACAGAACGTACAACTTATTGTAGAATCTTGCTGTCTAGATCCAGTAAAAACCACTAAAAAACAGTTAAAGGGATACGCTTTGACTAAAATTATATGGTCATTTTCCTCACACTTGTCACAAACATGTTTGAGTTTCCTTCTTCTGTTGAACACAAAATAATTATTTTGAAAAATGCTGGAAAGTGGTAAGCATTGACTTCCATTGTGCTTTTCTTACTATGGGAGGTTACAGTTATTAAACATTCTTTTAAAAATCTTACTTTGTGTTTAACAAAAAAAAAAGAAACTCAAAGGTTTGGAACCACTCAAGGGTAATTAAACAGTGAGTTAATTTTTATTTTTAGGTGAACTATAAGAGGACTTTCAGGAATGAGATCAGATCAGATATTTGCTGCATGCTGTGTCCTTATCTTTGCTTCTGTAGGTACAATTCCAGCAAATAGGTCTTTGGGAAGTTCAAAGGCATGGCTTATCTCAGTCATTTATTCTCATTTTTTTAATGAGCACTTGCAGACGGTATGTACTTTGCGTTCTTGGACAAAATATTTTTTATTCCACTACTGTAACGCAATTTCCCAGCATTATTCAATGCATCAGATATGACCCATAAAAGAGTTTGTTTAGTTCACTTAAAAATGTGTATGACATACTTTCCTCCTCTGAACAGAAAAAGGTATTTTGAAGAAATGTTTGTAATCAATTTGACAAATGGTTACTTTTTACTAACAAAAATTGTAAAGTGATCAAACGTGACAGTAAATTCAGACCATTAACAAAAGTGTCAAACAAATATTGTTCTTTCAACAATACTGAAACTTTATTTTTAATTTCGATTACAATTCATTTGAGCACACTACTTGAAGCTTATCTGCTCTTGGGTACTGAAAATCTAATGCAAAGACCTTTGGATGGAACCTTTATTGTTCCATCCTGGTGGAATAACTTACCAAACTCTACGTGAGCAGCTGAGTCTCTGACCATTTTCAAGAAGCATCTGAAGACTCATCATCAATACTTAATCATTTAACTGCCCACCAACAAGACTGCAATTGAGTGTGCTTCACACAGGTGCATGAGTGAGCTTTACAAATCATCTGTAGGACACAACCTGTCTTCTCTGTATGCATCAGGCTCTTTATCAACACTCCATTCATTCATTCATTCATTCACTTTCTTTTCAGCTTAGTCCCTTTATTAATTTGGGGTTGCCACCGCGGAATTAACCGCCAACCTATCTAGCATATGCTTTACGCAGCGCATGCCCTTCCAACCACAACCTATCACTGGGAAATATCCATACACACTTATTCACACACATACACTATAGACAATTTAGCCTACCCAATTCACCTGTTACCGCATGTCTTTGGAAACATCCATACACACTCATTTACACACATACACTACGGACAATTTAGCCAACCTTTTTTACCTGTACGGCATGTCTTTGGACTTGTGGTCGAAACTGGATCACCCGGAGGAAACCCTCGAGAACACGGGGAGAACATGCAAACTCCACACAGAAACGCCAACTGACCCAGCCTAGGCTTGAACCAGAGACCTGTTTGCTGTGAGGCGATCATGCTACCCACTGCATCACCGTGAACCCATCAACACTCCATGTTTCTGGAAGACCTCTTGCAGTTCTTAGTGTGCTTCACGCAGGTGAGTGGGCTTTACAAACCACCTGTAGGTGTGTATCACATGTACCAGACACTTTCTTTTATGTACCTAATACTTCTTAACCACCTTCACCCCCTGGACACACTCTCTCCTCCCTTTTCAACAAGCAAACAAACAAACAAACAACACCTTAGACTTGTAGACTAAGTAACTTAGGCGGATCATAGCGTTTACATACTGCAACTCTTTTGATTTGATGTGCTTCTTTTATCATCAATTGTTATTCGCTTTGGATAAATGTAAATGTACAATAGATCCTGAAGGATCTTGTGATGATGATCACTGGAGTAATGGATGTTTTACCATCACTGAAAAAAAGTATATTTTTATTTTCACTCATTAATTAATTCATTCAACCCATTACTGAAAAAACATCCATACACACTCATCCACAATGGCCAATTTTGTTTACCCAGTTCACCTGTACTGCATGTCTTTGGACTGTGGGGGTAACCGGAGCACAACGACAACACAGGGAGAACATGTCAACTCCACACAGAAACGCTAACTGACCCAGACAGGACTCGAACCAGCGACCTTCTTACTGCAAGGTGACAGTGCTAACCACTGAGCCACCGTGTCACCCCTTTAATATACATACCAATAAAAAAAGTTATTTTATATTCTAACATTTCACAATATTTCTTGTATTTCCTTTATTTGTCACAATATAATACAGCTGCTGTAGTGAGGAGAGACATCAATCAATCAATCAATCAATCAATCAATCAATCAATCAATCAATCAATCAATCAATATGACTATTGTTGAAGGCCTGTAGTGAAAAACACTTTTTAAAGGACAGTCAAAAATAAACATTCATACACTCCGTGTTGTATGTGACTTTCTTTTGAACATAAAATGTAAATATTACTTAGAATGACAGCCTCAGTCACAATTCTCTTTAACTGCACTTTCCACCCAAATATCTCCTTTTGCTGTACACAGAAATAAATAAGACATTCAGAGAATAATGACTTTTTCTGAGTGAAATATTCATAAACTACTCAATCTATTGTTGTTTAACCTCTGTAAAGAGTAATGTAATATTGCTGTGGCCCACAAGAGGGCAGTAAAACATAAAAATCCCACTCAACCATGCTTTCTCAGTCATGAAGCTTTTGCAAAAATCAAAGCACCCTAAAATGTTTGTTTTTCTACTTCTTTACATTTTTCACAAAAAATAAGAAGTTTGATAAAATGTTTGCATTTAATAATGTGTTATATTCTCTCTCACTCATAGCTTTAATAGTAGGCCTACTAAATATTCCAAAAAACACACTGAGCTTTATTTCTATTACACACAACAGTAGTCTCTCTTTAATAATTATAGTCCTCTTTAACCAGTTTTAAAGCTTTCAGTCTTTGCTCACTTTCTGAGTTTTGATTACAGCAGAGAAGTTATTTTAAAACCTTTTAAACAAAGCTGACTGGAAAAGCAAAATGGAATTTTCATAGACATGGGCACAAAAAATAATTCATTCATTCATGAATTTTTCTTTGACTTAGTTCCTTTATGTCATCAAGGGTTGCTACAGCGGAATTAACCGCCTACTTATCCAGCATTTGTTTTACACAGTAGATGCCCTTCCACCTGCAACCCAGTACTGGGAAAGATCCATACCCACTGGATGTTTTATACACATCCAACAGACACATACACTATGGCCAATTTAGTTTATTCAATTCACCTTTAGCGCATTTTTTTAGACTGTGAACCCACGTGAACACAGGGAGAACATGCAAACTCCACACAGAAATGCCAACTGATCCAGCAGGGACTCGAACCAGCCACCTTCTTGCTGCTAGACGACAGTGCTAAACACTGAGCCACCATGTCACCCCGAAATAATAACTTTCTTGGTTAATTTCAGAAGCATTTTCTTCACGTTGTGAAGAACATTTAAACAAAGTAAAACTTTTTCCCCTACAAAGAACCATTTGTGGACAGAAAAGATTCCATGGATGTCAAAGTTTCAATTAAAGATTGTACCGAGGGTTATTTTGTGGTAAATAATAAATAAAAAAAAACACTACAAAGGGAGCAGGAGTTTGATCATATGTTATAAACAGCAAGTGAGTGTAGGTGTAAAGAGAGTGATGTTAAGATAATAATCTTTATAAGCAATAACAAGTTTGTCAAAAATCTACATTTTTCATAGTGTAAAGCTTTTAAAGCCGATGTTTGCCAGAAGAAAAAAGATTTTGTGGAATGAAAATGTTCCACGGATGTTATAGGCTCTTTGTGGAACCAACAATTCCAATAAAGAACACTTAAGAGTGAACACAGTGTAAAAGAATCATGCCGCTTTAAATTTTTTTAGTTAAATCAAATGAAATTTTCTAGTTGTCTCAACTTAAATTAGTAAAACAGACAAAAATATTAAAATAAACATTTACTTGTTTTAAATTACGTTAAAGTAACAAAAACATTTGTCATGACTTTTTGTCATATCATTTTTTACAGTACAGAAAATAGACTTTTAAGAGTGTACAGCAGTGAATGGTTTGAGTTTGGTCATATATTGTGAACAGAGAGTGAGAGTATGACGTATAAACAGAGTGATGTTGTGGACATTCAGTAAGCTTTATTAGCGCTTGCAGTAATCAGATTGACAGACTGAGAGAGAGAGAGAGAGAGAGAGAGAGAGAGAGAGAGAGAGAGAGAGAGAAAGAAAGAGAGAGAGAGAGAGAAAGAGAGAGAGAGAGAGAGAGATAGAGCAGTAGTAGCAGCAGCGTGCAGAGCTTACTTCACTGCAGTATCCAGACTATACAAGACCACGGCTGCTGCGCCACTGATAGGCTCAGATACTTAAAGAGAGACAGCGACCAGACCCTCCCTCTCTCTCTGTTTCACAAGCTCATTCTGCTGTCGTAGAAGCTTCAGGCAGCACATGCTCAGTGGCTCCTTCTCTCTGTGTGTCTGTCCTGCTGTTTCTGTCAGCATTTCAGGATCAGAGACTGACTCTTCTGCACTGTTCTCTGCATGACTGTCACAAAGGTAAGCGTGTGCAGGAGCGCGTGAGGCTGGGAGGGGCTGCTGGGTTCGGGCTTCACTGCAGTGGGATGTTCTGCTGAATCTGTGACTGTAATGTGTGCTGCAGTGTCGGACAGGTGGAGTGTGTGTGTTTGCATGTGTGTGTGTCTAGGTGTTCATGCAGGGGCATCTTACTATATAAGTGCAGGATACAAACTTCTATGTGTATTTGTTTGATTGGATGTCTGTGTGTGTTTAATATGCGAGTGGCCGTCCCGCAGTAGGGCAGTGGGTCTTGGCTGGGTGAGGCATGTTTGTGTTTGTGTTTGTGTGAGTGTCTGTGTGTGCGTTTAGCTTTAGCAGACTGATTACAAAGTGAAGCTCTTAATCCAGTGCTGTCCTGCATAAAGCCTGAGCTGTACTTTTTTTCTGAGGAGAGACTGTGTATGTCACAAACTTATATGCTTGACTGATTATAAGGAGGAAAGGGAGAAGGTGAAAAGAGGGAGGCCAGAGATTTAGGGTGAATTTGAGTCAAGTGGACCACTTTTTGACATTGAAAACACAATGAGGGTCAAAAAGTAGCTCAAATTAGCTGGAAGTACTGTATGAATGTGGATCAGGCTGAAGTAGTTTAGTCTTTATTGTGGGTTGTTTGTATGTTTGTCAACATGTTTGTTTAGGTTTGATTTGTGCTGTCTCTAATGAAATCTTGTCATGAGCTGCTGGTTAAATGAACTTAATTCATTAAGAGATGCAGAAAAACCTTTATGACTTTATGAAATCGGTGATTATTCAGTACACACGTAAAAGATTGTTGTCACAGTCTGTAAAGCTGGAATCATAGCTAGGCCTAACTCAAATGTTGCACAGATTAACAAGACTTTTATATCTAAGTATTATTTAGTCTATTTATGCTTGTTATTATTTCTCCATATACACGTGTGTGTGAACATTTCACTAGATAGTTCATAAATTATTCTAAAATGCTGATAAAATGTATCGTAATATGCTACTTAATACTTTTGTGGAATAATATAATTCAACAAAAATGTTATTAAAATGAAAATTAGTCAAGAATAGCCTAGTGGTTAGCGCGCCGACATATGGTGCAACAACACATCAGGTGCAGCGTCCCGAGTTCAAATCCTGGCTTGAGGACATTTCCCAACCCTACAACCCCCCTCTCTCTCTCCCACTTCACTTCCTGTCTCACTACTGTTCTATCTGAAACAAAGAGGCAAAAAGGTCCAAAATAAATCTTAAACAAAATAATAATAATAATAATAAAATTTAATTATTCCAGCAATACCTATTTCTTTTTTTGGGTAATCCTTTAAGATGCCACTTGTAAAAAAATTCATGCAATGTTTAGGTGTGATTTGTTCCCAGACGTCAACATAGTCTAAAAATCTTGACTGTTCTGTGGGTATCTTCAATAAACTCTGATCTGTTACTGTTTTCGATTGGGCTAAGTTCAGGTGATTGCCTGGGCCATTCTAGCAGCTTTATTTTCTTTTCTTAAACTAGTTGAGAGTTCCCTTGGCTGTATTTGGAATCATTATCTTCTTGAATTGTCCACCCTGGTTTTCATCTTCAGCATTCTGGTAATGCAGATGTTGTGTTTGAACCAGACAATATCCATTTACACTGACAAGAGGCAGGGATGCTTTCTAAATACTGAAAGCTTTCAGTTGCTG
The DNA here is from genome assembly GCF_052040795.2 of Danio rerio. Taxonomy (NCBI): domain Eukaryota; kingdom Metazoa; phylum Chordata; class Actinopteri; order Cypriniformes; family Danionidae; genus Danio; species Danio rerio. The sequence goes on from NC_141027.1 coordinate 33,368,438, forward strand.
TCTTTTACACCTTTCTTTATGTGTTCAGTACTATTTCCCTGTGTCATCTCATTTTATTACACATAACTTCGTTTCTAAATCTTTATATCTATGAATTAGTTTAGTTTTTACAGACATCCAGTGAAAAATCCAAACCAAATGCATCTTTAAAAAAATATGTTTACTGAGAAAAATGATGACACGTTCAATAATTTTTTACTTACTGTTTATAAATATATCATGTTCCAATTATATTATTATGATCATCATTATTATTTAGATATTTTGATCACTAGATATTTATTCGGTCATTTAGGTTATGATTATCTTAAATCAGTGACGTGAACATTTAGTAGTTCCAGTGTTTAAGAATCCAGTGGTTATGCAGAGATGTGTGTTGCAGTTGCAGATATGCATGATGCAGATGCTGACTGTGTGAGAAGTGGTGTCTGTGTATGTGTGTGTGTGTTTTGCTCTGATAGAGAAGGTTAAAATGTTGAGTGGAGGCTGGACTGATGGATACCGTGTTACACTAAATGACCTTGAAGTGTATGTGTGTGTGTGTGTGTGTGTGTGCTGAGTGAGCAGAACAGCACTCAGTGTCAGACAGTGAGAGACAGTGAGTGTGAGAGCACATAAAGACTAGCATTGGACCACACAGCTGTGCAGCAGGATTTCCTCTCAGACTCTCGGGACTGAAACGGTCACACACCCAGACTGTCATGAACAGGACAGGACACATCTCTCACTGCAGGGCTATAAAACAGCTGGCATTACGTCACTTTCTGTCACACATAAGCGCAATGCGTTAGATAATAAATCACTGCGGATGCTAATATCTGATAAGTAAGGAACTATAGCTAAAAAATATTATTCAAATAAATTCAATAAAAGCATTAAATGTTATGCATTTTATTAAATGGCTGAGAAAATTTCTCACACAGGAAATATCTCCCAAGTAGTATAAAAAATTGCTTAGCATTAGTGGGCTAAATATTCTTATCTGAGCATTTATGTGCTGATTAGCAAAGTAAACAGTTTTGACCAAAAAAATAAATAAATACTTCAGTAAATAATAATCTGTAATTAATAATAACAATAGTAATAATAGTAAAACTAAATTAAATTATTCAACCACTCCTTTCTTGGATTAACCTAAAGGTATGAAATTTGCAACAAAAAAAAAAAAAAAAAAGCTAGAGGAAAAGTTAAAGAGCATTGTGTCTGTAAGGGTGTAGGGTCAACAGATGTGCCCTCATGCCTCTGTTTTAACATTTCTTTCAGCCTGGGACAGAATTCAGTCTGATAGAAATGCCAGCAGGCATCCGAATTACCAGCAAATAGAATGGGCTCATCAGATATATTTACTCCACATTCAAGACACAGAGCCAGGCAAACAGCATTGTGCTTTGTGCTCACAGAGTGTGTTTAATGGGAGGTTGTGTGAAGGTCCGTTCTCATATTTGGTGTATGTGGGTTGATTTTCATGTGTAGATGTCAGCAGGTCGAGAGGCAGGTAGGAAGCTTACAGGTGTAAGCGAATATTGCACATGTAAAATGTGCAGAATTACACTGGACAGGAGTGTTTTAGTGACTAATCGGACCTGCGTGGGAAGGACTATAAAGTCACAGGTGTAGACACATTATCATAACTGTTCTCCATATGCACAGCTGAGCTCTTGCAGAGAGTGGGTGTTGATTTGTTGACAGAAAAATGAATATAAGTATGTATGTAGGCCAAATGTTACACAAGTGTATGTTGGTGCCGTGCATCATAAATTAAAAAAAAGCAGCAAACCATTGTAAAATTTTGTTTATGAAAATTAATAAGTTCAAAATGCTGGTGCTGATTGCTTGAGACATGTTTCGGTATGTTCCACAGCAACAGGAAGTATTCATTATTAATCAGCGTACCTAACCTACAGCATGTTAATACAACAGCACAAATCACAATAAAAATGTTCGACAAGTAGTTATATTTCTGAAATAATATTTGGAATTTGTTGGAAATGCATATATTATTAAACAGAAGTAGAAATGTCAGGCATAAAGGGCCAAGTCCATGATTTTCCTGTGAAAACAGGCTATGTTTTATTTTGCTGGTGGTTGACTTGCATTGAACTATCTTACATATTTTATTTTCTACCATTGACACAACTATACAGGGTGATGTGTTTTCTATACTGGATCATGTGAGCTCCTATTGTCTCCTCTGTTTAAAGGATTGTCTTGTTATAAGAAAACATTGAAATTGTGCAAAAAAAGATTTACACACATAGATAGTAGTGTAATCTATGTATTTTAGACAAAGAACTAACATATTTTACATTTTGGTATTTATAATAGAGTAACTGCTCAGACTAGTTTTGAGCTCTTTTCATCTGGACATTGGAGTAGTTTTGCTTCTTAGACCTGGCAACCCTAAGTACATGCTTGAATTGGAGTTTGGTTTTTGTTCTGTCCTCAGAGGGAATCTTATAATCCGGACTGAAGTTGCTGGCTATTATTCCTTAATGCAGGCCGTGTGCACACACGCTGAGAAGAGTCACATTTGATCCAAGTCTTAACAGCTAGCTTAGCAACCCATACCTCCCGCTGTCCAATGTGCTTATACAGAAAACCTCCAATAATGAGCAAACAACTCAAAAAGATCCAGCATTTTTCTTTAACTTTTTTTTTTATTAAGCCTTGAGAAAGTGCAAGACAGTATGTTCATTGATCCAGATATGAGAGCGCCTCTGTCCATATTATGTGCTGAGAACAAACTGCTCAAACTCCACAGAGACTGAGAGTTTCACTGGGACTTTCTGTAGAAAAGGAAAGGAGATCATGTCATTTATAAATATCCTGCTCAGCTCCTGCAGAGCTGTGGTGAACCTGAGGTAAAGACTCTGGGAAGAGGATGTGCTTCCTCTTGTTCTGGGCTGCTGAGTGAATGTAGAGGGAAAAACTGGAGATAAACAGCAGCTGTGGGGCATCAGTGTGTGATGTTCACACTATCTTGTAATTTCCATTGTCTGTCTTTCTCTCTTTCCAATCTTCCTCTAAGGCTTTGATAAAAAAAACACAAAAAAATAGAAAAAAGAAAAATTTACTACCTGACAAGTCTTGTCGCCGATCCAGATTTTAGGAAAAACAAATAACTTCTGGTTGATCATTTGGTATCAGATGTGGCTTATATGAAAGGCAAAAGCCTCTAGATTACGCTTATATTACCAAAATAAAATATAATCATGCCTTGATTTTTAATGATTTAATTAGGACATTAAGGTCTGACTTTGCTTAGACAAAAGTCTTGTCACTTAACAAAAATAATGTACAGTGCATAATATAAAGTCATAGTGCAGTGGAAAAAGAACCAATATTGTGTATGACTCCCATGAGCTTGGAGGACTGCATCCATACATTTCTGCAAAAGCTCAAATTATTTACCAATAAAGTCATCTGGAATGGCAAAGAAAGTGTTCTTGCAGCTCCCAGAGTTCATCAAGATTCTTTGGATTCATCTTCAATGCCTCCTCCTTCATCTTACCCCAAACATGCTCAATTATGTTTATGTCTGGTGACTGGGCTGGCCACTCCTGGAGCACCTTGACCTTCTTTGCTTTCAGGAACTTTGATGTGAAGGCTGAAGTATGAGAAGGAGCGCCATCCTGCTGAAGAATTTGCCCTCTCCTGTGGTTTGTAATGTAATGGGCAGCACAAATGTCTTGATACCTCAGGCTGTTGAAGTTGCAATCTACTCTGTGGATCTCTCGCACGCCCTCATACTGAATGTAAACCCAAATCATGATTGGTCCTTCACCAAACTTGACTGATTTCTATGAGAGTCTTGGATCCATGCTGGTTCTAATAGGTCTTCTGCAGTATTTGTGGTGATTGAGATGCAGTTCAACAGATGATTCATCTGAAAAATCTACCTTCTGCCACTTTTCCAAATGATCAACTAAAGGTCGAGATATTATTTGTCGCTCTTACAACTGGGATCAATGACAACAAGACTTTTGTCAGGTAGTGTATTATTAAGATGCATGCCTTGAGATTTATGTATTGTCAACTTCGACATTGTTCAGCGACATCTTAGACTTCTTAGACACAGTTGCATATGCAATCACAAAGAATTAGGCCTCTTTACACCTGGTATTAAATTCCATTTTCATTATATGGTGGAGCAGTAGGTAGTGCTGTCGCTTACAGCTAGAAGGTTGCTGGTTTGAGCCTCGGCTGAGTCAGTTCACATTTCTGTGTGAAGTTTGCATGTTCTCCCTGCGTTTGCGTGGGTTTCCTCGAGGTGCTCCGGTTTTCCCCAAAGTCCAAAGACATGCTGCACAAGTGAATTGATTAGGCTAAATTGTCCGTAGTGTATGAGTGTGTGTGGATGTTTCCCAGAGATGCATTGTGGCTGGAAGGGCATCCACTGCACAAAAACGTGCTAGATAAGTTGGCGGTTCATTCCGCTGTGGCGACCCCGGATTAATAAAGGGACTAAGCCGAAAAGAAAATGAATGAATTATCATTTCTATTATAAATGGATGCAGTCAAGCATTTGAATACATGTTAATACATGTTAATATACATTCTAATAATGTAAACAGTAATGAGTGTTTGCTAATCAATTGTGATCATGTGGAAACAGGACTTTAGTGTACTCATATCCATGAAAACAACATGTCAACTATGGCTCAACTCAATGTTGTAAGTTTTGGAAACAGTCTTATTATTGTAATCAAATATTTGCGTCCCAAAGAGGTCCACATTGGAGCAGAGAAGGAAATGCTACAGCCTACGCAAATCAAACAGTGTGGGAAGGAACTAAAGCATGACAGAATGATAAAGATGGGTCAAACGCTTCTGCTCAGAGGATTTCAACATGCTCCTCATACATAAAAATGAAGCTCATTATCTATAATGCAGTACAGCAGTACATACCATGCGTTGATCCCACTTACTAATGGCTCTTCTATATTTGCTTGTGCAGCAGAAATGCACAGCGCTATACACTCTCCTAAAAATGCTGGTTAATTAGTTTTTACTCATGTTGTATGAAATGCAGGCTACATTACACAATATGGAGTGGATGAAATTAGATTTTTGTTTCCACTGGAAGAGTGATGCAATCATAATTCTCTGATTTACTTGTTGACAATGTTTATGTTTAAGTACGTGTTTCCAGTCAATAATGTGTTGTAATTTTGCTCCTTATCCTCTATAGGTATATTTAAAAAAAGATTAGGTTTATTATTGCTGATTTTTATGTTAAAAAAACAAACAAACATGATCTAGATGACATGCATTTGACACAATAAATCTATGTACAATCCATTTATAATATTTTGGAGCTGCCATAATTAGTTTTGATAGGCTCAGTCATATTACAGCACATTTTATTGTTGCCATAAGCCATTTAAACCAAACCGCCTTTTGATTTGATCCTCATCCATATAGTGTTGCCCCTCATAGATTATATACATGTCTTCTTACAGAATAAAAGTCAGTCTGTGCTTTTGAAAACACTATTGGTTGGGTTTAGGGAAGGAGGAGGGTGGATCAGTCGACTAGTCAGTCAGTCAGTCATTTAGTCGACAGTGGCCTCTGGTGGATTTATGCAAAAGCAGCAGGCGTGAATGGCACTCAAGAAAGAAATTTAAGGGGCCCTATTTTGACGGTCCATTCGCAAAGTGCAAAGCGCAGGGCGCAAACACTTTCAGGGAGTGTCAGAATGCATTTTTGCTAATAAAAGGACGGAAAAATCCGCTTTGCGTGGTCTCCGTGGTGCATGGTCTAAAAAGGTTCAGTTGTTTTCTTAATGAGTAATAGGTGTGTTTTGAAAAAAAGCAAATCAGAGTCTCATCTCTCATTCCCTTTAAGAGCCAGTTGCGTCGAGCCATAAGCGCATTTGCTATTTACATGACGTAAAGTAAGTGGAAAAACTGAGCATTTCACTAGCAAGAAAACAGTTAAACAGAGCATGTACCGCGCGAGAATGACAGATAAATGATATACTTTCACTTTCGCTCTCGTGGATAGGGAAACCTTTACGCACAGACATCAATTAGCCTATAAATACTTAATTTAGTTTGTTAAGCGAAAATATTTGTTTCAAAACTATTTCTAAATTCAGTTCTAATTTCCAGCAAACGAATAAATAAACAATAATAACGAAGTGTGTTCAAAAAGTTATATAATAAAATACATGCTGTGCCCCATATGGTCTAAAACCAGCAGGTGGGCACATCTAAGCTTGTTTTTAATAAAACAAATATAAATATGGATATAATAAATAATACTGCTAATTATAATAAAATTATACAAAAGCAAATTGTTATGAATGAACTGAAAAAGCCTCCCGAGATGAAGAAGGCATAAAAGCAGTGATTTTTCATATTAATGTAGGCTAGAAAATAATGTTTTGCAATATTTCAATCCTTTATATTTATATCCTATATATATTCTATATATATCCTTAATATTAAATTTTTTTTCATATGTAAAGATATTTGCGTACTGCTCTACATCTTGTGTGTATTAAGCAGTGTGTAAGCGAGGCGCAACTCTGCGCAGGACTTTAGACCGGGTTTGCTTTGGTCTAGTGAAAAATCTATTATAGTTTCTCATAAAAGGAAACACGCCAGCAATGCGCCTCAGAACGCCTTCCTTTTTAGACCAGAACGCCTATGGGCGCACTTGAGTGCAAATGCATTTGCTATTTAAACAGCGTGGCGCAACGCCTCAAAACGACTCTTGCACCAAGCTGAAACTAGCAAAAAAACTATTGCGTCATGCCTTGTACCATATTACGCCGGGTGTATGATAGGGCTCAAGATGTTTAAGATAAATGTTTTTTTGATTTGAGAAATTTAAAATAGAATACACAGCGGCCTCTGGTGGAAAATAAAAACAGCAAAAAACATACCTTCTGGGATTGCAGTAAGAAATGTTTCTAGAAAGAAAGATTGTTGATAAAAAGTGTCTGGTGCATATGGAGATGTTATGTAATATTCCAAATGTTTGCATAACAACAATTATAAGTAAACCTGTGTGGAATTTGAGGAACTTACCACAGAAAGTCTCCTGAACGTTTATTTACTATACATTGTTTTTCAGCTAGCAGTTAAGTTCTCTTGGCTGTTTAACACAATGTCTATGTTAAAATTATAAAGAAGCATAAATATTGGGACGAAAGTGAAACCTGGTCATAAGATAAAGCACCAAGGGAACATAATGAAGTAAACAATACCTAAATGTTGTCTAAGGCTATTGCCGCTTTAAATAAAAAAGAGAGCAGCTTTCTTTGTGAGCAGAGAGAAAGTGAAGGGTCAGCTGAGTGCTGTGAAGGTTCACATTCCTTCCCAGCATTCCCTGGCCCTCAGCAGTGTTTTTTGAAGTGATACGCCAAAAACTCAAGGCTTTTATTTTCTTAGAAAACCCATCAGTGAGAGAGCAAAGGAGCGAAGAAGAGTGTGTGTGTGTGTGTGTGCATTTTAGAACAATGTTAGACACTGCACTTTTACAACAGCATGTGGTTAGCAATTTCAGTGAGAGTGATCGATATTAATGTAAACACCAGCCGGAACATGATACCATCAAACTGAACTCATCCAGCTATACAGACTCTTTATGGCAGTAAGAACAACAAAAACCAACATGGATGGAGAAATCAAAAGTGGAAAATATGGGCTGAACAGAAAGCAAACTTGGCATAAGAAATGCATCACATGTATTACAGGCCTCAGGTAGAAAGTCGGCGTTGTGGAAAGGGATTTAAAGGGGCATGGATTAAAGCCCAAGTGAGCCTGGACTTACAGCAGACCAGACTTCCTTCAGGCAGTCTTCAGAGCACTCAGCTCTCCCTTCAGCCTATGATTAATCAATTCACAGACCAAACAAATCCCTCGCATCAAACCAGAGCAGGAGGATTAAGAGAAATAGACAGGTAAAAGAACAAAGGAGAATGTGCAGGAATGAAAAACAAAAAGGAGCATGCTGAAAACACTAAAGAGGATGTCTGAGGGAAAAATGGTTTCAAAAGCAAGGTGGTGAATCAAAACAAAAAGGTTTGGTAGCACTCCATAACAGGGCCTGAGGCCTGAATAGACAGATGACCAGGTGGAGACCCACTGACACAGATTTCAGTTCTACAACTTAAGCTGTTTACTGTTTGCAAAAAGGATCACCAAGTTCACTAAATAATAAGTTTCATTGTATCAACATCTTTATCACTAAAGGAATTTTGCAAGAGCTCAAATGAGTAAAAAAATGCATGACTTCAAAATGGGTCACATGATGAAGGACATGCATGTCACACGCATGCCTTTGTGCAGAAACAGAAATCTGTCAATAAAGAAAATTGATTTCTTGTACTAATGACGTCAATGACACAAATAGCAAACACAATAGAGGTCAGGAAAAATCCAGCTGGAAAGAGGCTCTAAAACTTGTCTAGAGTAATAGCAGCATTGTGTAAATGTTCTAAACAACTATATTTTGAATTATATTTTTGATAATATGATCTTTCAGATTTGAATCTTTGAAATCAACTGGTATATTTTATACATGTCCAATTATAAAATTGGTTCATAAGTAGGGGCCTTAGTTATGAACCAGTTTTCTTATTGAACATGTATTTAATATATACCAGTTAATATCAAAGGTTAAAATCTGAAATATCCTTGAAAAAACAGAAGGCTGTTTATACTATCTATGCTTTAAAATAGAAACACAGAAAACACCAAAAACATTTTTAGGTGAGGTTATGAATAACCATGTGAGTTATTCTGCTGTGGCAACCTCTAAAATAGAAACTAAGCTGAAGGAAAATTAAGGAATGACTAAATATGGGGGACGACACGGTGGCTTAATGGCTAGCACTGTCGCTGGTTCGAGTCCTGGCTGCATGGGCCAGTTAGCATTTCTGTGTGGAGTTTGCATGTTTTCCCCGTGTTGGCGTGGGTTTCCTTTGGGTGCTCGGGTTTCCCCAACAGTCCAAAGACATTGTAGTAGTGTATGAGTGTGTTTGAGTGCGTATGGGTATTTCCCATTACTGGGTAAAAAATATGTCGGATAAGTTGGCGGTTCATTTCGCTTTAGTGGCCCCTGATTAATAAAGGGACTAAGCCAAAGGAAAATGAATGAATGAATGAATATGAATATCATAACATAATTGTATTCAGTTTAACCACTTTGCAAATGTCTCTGTGCAGTTAAAGTTCTAACTCGGTGTATCTCCGTCTTTTCGCTTTACATCCAGTTAAGTTAATAAACACTGTTATAATGGGGTAGTGATAATGTCCTGTGTTGGGGGTAATCAAGGATTAAAACAGAAAAAAACTGTAATTTAAAAAAGAAAAGATACAATATAAAATGCCCATTTATTTTTTAATTAGTTTTTAGAATAAAAATGGACCAGTTTGCTGAATTGTTGGTTTTATAATATTTCCCTACAGGAAGATGGATTTTAAATTGAAAAAGCTATTAAAATAAATTTTCAATAATTATTATTTCATTCATTTTCTTTTTGGCTTAGTCCCTTTATTAATCTGAGGTCGCCACAGCGGAATGAACCGCCAACCAATCCAGCAAATATTTTACGCAGTGGATGCCCTTCCAGCTGCAACCCATCACTGGGAAACATCCATACACACTCAGAATCAGAGAATCAGAATCAGAATCAGAATCTTTATTGTCATTGTACAAAATACAACAAAATTTACATTTGCCCTTCCCTTCAGTGCAGTCCTATTTATCTAAAACAACAACAATAATTAAAAAGAGATAAAAATATAAAATCAAATGAAGAGTTACAATACAATATTAAAAGTGCGTATGATGTGCATATAAAGGTGCAAGTGCATTTCCAAGCAGCTTTTCAAATTTAAAAGTTAATAAAATGTGAGCCAGGAAGGCATACAATTTAATGTCCAAGTGTATAAAGTGGCAAGTGCATATCCTAGCAGCAAATTAAAAAGATTAAAATAATTTTGGCCAGAAACACCCTCAATTTAATGTCCATTCATTATTGCAACAGCCCTTGGATATGTGCTATTTTTTAGTCTGTTTGTTTTGGCTTTTATGGTTCTATATCGTCTTCCCGAAGGTAACATTTGAAATAGGTGGTATGCTGGATGAGACGAGTCCTTCAGGATGCTGCATGCTTTGCTGTAGCAGCGGGCCTTAAACAACTCCTCTAAGGAGGGAAGAGTGCAGCCGATGATTTTGTGCGCTGTATTGACAACCCTTTGAAGAGCAGCTTTTTCCTGGGCAGTGCAACTGGCATACCACACTGGGATGCAATACGTCAGCACACTTTCAATAGTGCATCTGTAAAAGGACACTAGCAGTTCTTGGGCCTAGTTGTTATTTTTTAACACCCTTAAAAAATGGAGTCGCTGCTGTGCCTTTTTGACCAGTGCAATAGTGTTGGTTTTCCATGATATGTTTTGATCCAGATGCAGGCCCAGATACTTGATTCACACTCATACACTACAGACAGTATAGCCTACCCGATTGACCTGTACCACATGTCTTTAGACTGTGGGGGAAACCGGAGCACCCGGAGGAAACTCAGGCGAACGCAGGGAGAACAATCAAACTCCACACAAAAACGTAAACTGACCCAGCCGAGGCCCGAACCAGCGACGTTCTTGCAGTGAGGTGACAGCACTACCTACTGTGTTGCACGTATAATATATACTTATAATATATTATAAATAACATACTATTATATTGTAATTTTAAACAGAACTGTAGGCGTGGGTGATTGCCTCAAAACCTGGCAACAGAACTAGTACTTCAGGTATTCTGTACCACTGAGCAAGTTTCCATTAGCATAAATCTGAATGTTAACAGAGAGCATTTTCCTTGTACTACAGACTTTGCTGATGTGCCTGGACTACCACATAATTTTGAGGAATGGACATTAAATTAAAGTCAGAATATAAAATAACTTTCAAGAAATGCATACATAAGATTCTTTTTCATAGAAACCACTTAGTTCTGCCGCCTTAACAATGCCATCTTCCCTAATATTTCCACTTAACAGTTGTTCACATCACTTCGCTTAGCCTCTCATACAGCTGTTTCATATTTGACACTGGCCTGAGCACATTTCAGAGCACACCTTGCAAAAGCCAATTTTAGCAGTGCTGTGCTGGCAATCACACTGAAACACAATCCTGCCTGCAATGAGAAACAGTCAGAAGAGATTAGCTGAGCAGGAAGACAACAGGCTAATACGACATTGTCATGTCACTGAGGAAGGTCACGGTGCTCATCAGTAGCTGGGTAACACTATTATGAGATGCCAGCCTCTGAGGTCTGCCTGCTGTTGTCATAGTTTCATCTGATACAGCCGCACCATGTTGTGGCTTTGTAAGTCCTAACATTGAAGGAAGCGTAGAGTCACATAAATATAATAACTGTAAAATGTCAACAACACTAGTATATTGGTCAACAAACACACTATTCTATTTCTGATTGAAAAATTAAAATCAAGCAAAGGCTGCAAAATTCTGAGATTGCAATTATTATAACTTTTCATAACATGTTTTAATAAAAGTCAAAAATGGAAAATATTCATAGTAGCTTAAAGAGGTGGTCCACAGTGCATTTTTAAAGCTTGGTTGTGTTTATAAAATGCAAAGCAATGAGTGCTCATGCAGCATTAGTAAAAGATCACGTTAATTCTTCACATATCGTACTTTGATTACACACTGCTACTCAGCTAACATGAAAATCATACTTCCTAGTTCCTCCGAAAGCATGCCCTCGAAAGGCTCTGATTGGTCAGCTAACAAAATGTGCTGTGATTCGCGAATCAGCTTTACGTCAGCAGGAAAAGCATCATGCTTCTAATAGCATGCGCTGTGCCTCTGCTGTGTAAATACTATCAGAGTAGCTGTTAGCTGTGTCAGTTTGAGCCTGAATCAGACAGAAAATGAAAACGACACAGCGAATCTCATGCCTGCTCTCTAAAATAAAATCTGACAAGTGTCTTTCACATATATTTCGGGTTATAAGCATGTGTAAGTAATATGAAATGGTCACATATCTTTAGCGAGTTTGTTATTTGAGATGTAGAACGCACGAAAAGTGTGCGCATAGAGAGAGATACTGCAGCGCTGCTGAAGATTGTGGGTGTTTACAGGCATTTGACAGATCACTATTTGTAGCTAAATTGTTAACTGTGCTAAACAGCATTTTTTTTTATTCATTCAATTATTCATTCATTTATTCTTTTTTTTCAGCTTAGTCCCTTTATTAATCTGGGGTCGCCACAGCGAAATGAACTAAAAACTTATCCAGCATATGTTATGGAGCGGATTTCTATTTTAAACTTATGCACTGTTGGAAGAATATAACAGAAGACCTTACTCCGAACTCCAAATTCATATATAGATTGTCTCCATATTTCAATGCAAAGGAACACAATGAATGCCACAAATATTGCCATAACTTTTAAGAAAATCAGACACAAAATCTGTAATTTGCAAAATGTCCTCTAAATATAGAAAAAAGTTCTTACACAATGTTATGTTACTGTGGCCATTTCAGATTTGGGTGTGGTGTGTCTGGCTAATTTTTTCCAGGGCAGATGGCATGTCTGAGCCATGATGCTCCTCTTCTGTGAAGCAGACTGTAACTTACACAGGGAGCCAGAGACTGCAGGAGAGAAAGTCTGTCCACTCAGCAAAGCATCGCCAAATCTGGAGCAATAATCCAATTTATAAAAGGACTTTCTCCAAGATGGAGAACGCTGGCACTGACCTATGTGGAGCTTTCACAGGATTAGAATGTGCAATATAAAGAGAGCAGTGCAAGAGGGTGAAAAGTGAAAATGTATCAAACTATCAAACAGCATCTTTACACAGCAAAGAAGGCACAGAAAACAAACCTGAAGCGATGCCATGAGGGTTATGATTGCTGCCTTTAACATTATGTGACATATCACAAATAGCAGAAACATTTCAGAACAGTTTATGCTAGAGGGAAGACAAGATGTCTGAATTGTTTCACTATAAAAAAGGCAAAATTTGATTTGAAAATGTAAAGAAAAAATCCTTGCAGTGTTCTTACCCATTTTCTACAGATTATGTTTTAAAATGTAATCCTCTGCATTTCTTTGTCTTTTGTTTTTGTAATCAGGCTTAGAAAAAGTTGTAACAAGGTTTATATTTATCTGCCAATTTCATATTTTCCTACAGATTATCTGCCAGTTATCTGCTTCTAAATTTAAAATATTTTTTATTATTAGTCCTGGACAAAATTTCCATATCAGTGCATCCCTAATTACCAAAAGTGTTTTTGAATTCCATCTTAACCCTCTACTGCACGCATTTTAATAAATCTATTAAAAAACTGACTGTTTTTCTTTTTTTAGAATGGCTTAACATAACTTGCAGTACTTTATGATATGTTGCCAATGCCCTGAGATCTATAAAGTACTAGACAGTACTCTATCAGAAAAGTGACTTGAGTAGAAGTTAAAGTGCACTTTCAGCACCATACTTAAGTGGAAGTACTAAAGTATTCAACATTTTTTGTACTTAAGTATTGCAAGTAGTTTATTTCAAAATTTACTACTCAAGTAATGAAAGTAAAAGTACAAGTATTGTGTAATTAGTTATTAAAGAAAGCGGTCAAAACACATCATCCTGTTCTGTTTATTTTAAATGTCTTTTTTGGGGCATGTGATTAAGTAGAACAAAAAAGAAACATGGCTTACAATACTGTTTTCTCACGAAAAACCTCAGATCTGACAGATTATAAAAGCTTTAACTATGGAACCAGATTAGTCTCAAAAGAAATTCACGCAAAAGACACAATGCACACATGCGTAGCCAAATTCACGTGCATAAAACCAAATTCACGTGTGTAAAATATTTATTTATATTCACAAACAAAATTTCACGTGCACAAAATAAAAATACATTTTCATAAAATATGTTTTACAAATGCAAAACACCATTTGCAAATGTATAAGAGTGTAAAAAAAGTTTTGAATGTTTAAAACTTGCGAGTTCATCCTGAATGAGAATGTGCAAATCCTCTTTCACGTACGACTCCCCCTGGATACGTGTGTGTGTATTTTTGAGACTTTCCTGCTAGAGTCAGGACTACTCGTACCTTTCAGCCAATCAGATGAGAGCTGTATTCAATGAAACCAACTCTGTGCTTCTTTTGCGCAGACTGTTCCCCTTCGGTTGGGGAACTTCAGTGCCATAAGTGGATGAAATCCACGATGGGAGGATTCGGATCAGAAGCCGCTTGTCTGGAGAGTATTGAACGGGCCAATGAATGAAATTAATTGGCAGCGTAAGCTTGCGCAGGTGTGCGGCATAGGCAATTAGCCCAGCATATAAGCGCACCTGAAGCCAGCAGACGCTATCCTTTTCGCTTCAGATCCTTTCTGAGTGAGTCGATGAGGGTTCCTCTTGCTGTTCAAGCACTTCAGAGCGAACGAGTGTGTCTCCCGGTCCAGAGTGGGTCTTCGCGGTGGCAGACGGTCGAGCTGGGTTTCTCCCTTGCCTGCGGTTCTTTGGGTCCGGTCCTCCAGAGCGGTGCGTATTGTTGCAACTTTCCTAAAAGAGCAACACAGTCGTGCAGCACGTCCTTTTCAGGATGGCGCTCCGACTGTGCGTTTCTGGATGCGGGGGTTTCCTGGCTCCAGATGATGGACACGATCACTGCATTGCATGTTTGGGGGTCCAGCATGTTAATGCGGTGCTCGCGGGCGGTTCATGTTGTCATTGCGATGCCATGACCGTTGCACCGCTAAGATCGCCGCTAACTTTCGCAAGAGAGCGAGCCACCTCAGTTGCCTCCTGTTCTAAAAAAGCAGCGGGCGCTCGGGCAGATCTGAGGGTTTCAGCGGGAGATAATCCGCCTTCCACGGGCTCGCGGACCTCTTGCTCCTTACGGCGCTCCATCCAAGCTTCGGGTAGTGGGAGTGATCCGTCTAACCAGATGGTAGCTCTCACACTCGCTGACACCGGAGATCAGATGTCCTCCGCAGCATCGGAGGGTGGGCTTTCACTGTCCGACGAAGATGCGGACCCGCTCGCCCCCTCCGGGCAGGTGAGCGCTGTCAAATCGGATCCTGAAGCGGACATGTTAGCCGTGCTTTCCCGGGCTGCTTCGGCCGTGGGGTTGGAGATGGTTTATCCCCCAGCTCCGCGGCCGGACCGACTAGATGGGTGCTACGTAGAGGACCAGAAGGCGAAGCCTTCGAAGCCTCTCGTCCCCTTCTTCCCTGAAGAGCACAGTAGGCTCACGCAGTCTTGGAGTGCACCTTTCTCTGCCCGTGCTGCGTGTACCTCCAATCAATCAATCAATCGCCTAGAGCTGTTGGCAGTGTTCCTCGCTCTCCACCGCTTTTTTCCGGTGCTGGAGCGGCAACATGTGCTGGTCAGGACGGACAGACTCCTCTGGAGTCACCCGCGGCTGAAATCGCTGCGCGCCATTCACGTTCCAGGCACGCTCAATCGTGCAGCCGATGCGCTCTCACGACAGCTGTTACGCCCTGGAGAATGGAGACTCCACCCCGAGTCTGTTCAGCTGATATGGGCGCGATTCGGGGAGGCCCAGATCGATCTGTTTGCTTCCCCCGAGAACGCTCACTGCCAGTTGTTTTTTTCCCTGACCGAGGGCTCTCTCGGCACGGATGCACTGGCCCACAGCTGGCCTCGGGGCATGCGCAAGTATGCGTTTCCCCCAGTGAGCCTGCTCGCGCAGTTTCTGTGCAAGGTCAGGGAGGACGAGGAACAGGTTCTGCTAGTTGCGCCCCTTTGGCCCAACCGGACCTGGATATCAGAGCTCTCACTCCTCGCGACGGCCCTCCCCTGGCGGATCCCTTTGAGAGAGGACCTACTCTCTCAGGGACAGGGCACCATCTGGCACCCTCGCCCCGATCTTTGGAACCTCCACGTGTGGTCCCTAGACGCGAGGAAGACTTAGGTAACCTACCGACTGCGGTGGTTAATACCATCACTCAGGCTAGAGCCCCCTCCACGAGGCGCGCCTACGCCCTGAAGTGGAGTCTATTCACTGAATGGTGCGTCTCTCGCAGTGAAAACCCCCGAAATTGCCAGATTAGTGTTGTGCTCTCTTTCCTTCAAGAGAAGTTGGACAGCAGGCTGTCGCCCTCCACTCTCAAGGTTTACGTGGCCGCCATCTCCGCTTATCATAGCGCGGTAGCTGGCGGCACCGTGGGAAAGCATAACCTGGTCATCCAGTTCCTTAGGGGTGCTAGGCGAATTAATCCATCTCGCCCCCCTCTCATGCCCTCTTGGGATCTCGCCCTCGTTCTCACGAGTCTGCGATCCGATCCCTTTGAGCCACTCGAATCAGTATCTCTAAGATTTCTGTCCCTGAAGACAGCTCTGCTGGTTGCGTTGGCCTCCATCAAGAGGGTCGGGGACCTGGAGGCATTTTCGGTCAGTGACCCGTGCCTGGAATTCGGGCCGGATTACTCTCACGTCATCCTGAGACCCCGCCCCGGTTATGTGCCCAAGGTTCCTACCACCCCCTTTAGAGATCAGGTAGTGAACCTGCAAGCGCTGCCCCCGGAGGAGGCAGACCCAGCCCTTTCTTTACTTTGTCCAGTTCGCGTTCTGCGCATTTATGTGGACCGTACTCAGAATTTTAGATCATCTGAGCAGCTCTTTGTCTGTTATGGCGGTCGGCAGCAGGGAAGTGCCGTATCGAAACAAAGATTATCCCACTGGATTGTGGATGCCATTTCACTCGCTTATTCGAGTCGAGGTCAGCCGTGTCCCCCGGGAGTACGTGCACACTCCACTCGGAGCGTTGCATCCTCTTGGGCGCGTGCACGCGGCGCCTCTCTAACAGACATCTGTAGAGCTGCGGGCTGGGCGACACCCAACACATTTGCAAGGTTTTACAATCTGCGAGTGGAGCCGGTTTCCTCAAGGGTATTAGGTAACCCTTTGGTGATTGAGGAGACAACTCGGTAGGGTGTTGAAACACGCTTGCTGCGCCATTCTCCCTAACACGGAGGTACGTGCGCCTTTTTATCTGTCAGTAAAGTTCCCCGTCAGGTGAGCCCTGCAGATTCCTCCGTGGCCCCCAGCACTGACTCAGCGGAGGAGTCACTTGCTGGCCCACTACGTTGTAGGTCTGCCCGCTGGTCAGCCCGCGTTTTGGGTATAGGTGCCTGCTATGCGTGATCCCCACTAGGCGATCCCATATGCTTATTCCGCCACGGTTAAGTCCCCCCCCTGGGCGGACCCGTGTCTTCCCTCTCCGCTAACCACGCTTTTGCTATGAGTACTCCCCCTTTTTAGGGCTAGTCCATATGTAAATTCTGCCATCTATCCCCCCCTTGGGTAACGGATGGCCTCTGCAGCGTCCTCCCTATCGGGATTGCACGCTTCCCAACGTACTGTCGTATTTCCTAGAATTATCTGCTCACGACTTCCTAAAAAATATATCTAAATCCGTAAAACTTCTGTTGAAATAGGATAAATTAGGGCCAGGGACACGTTGGAGGACCGCGCCCCCCATGATGTGGGTGCGTCACGCTTGCTTGACTATCTCCTCATCGGAGGTGTTGGTAAGGTGCAGTCATTATGGCGCTTTCCATACTTCTCCCATCGTGGATTTCATCCACTTATGGCACTGAAGTTCCCCAACCGAAGGGGAACGTTCGAGGTTACAGAAGTAACCCTTCGTTCCCCGAGGAGGGGAACGGAAGTGCCATACTCCGTCACCATAATGACTGTCCCTTAGCTGTTTGAAAGGATCTTCAGCTTAAAAGGATAGCGTCTGCTGGCTTCAGGTGCGCTTATATGCTGGGCTAATTGCCTATGCCGCACACCTGCGCAAGCTTACGCTGCCAATTAATTTCATTCATTGGCCCGTTCAATACTCTCCAGACAAGCGGCTTCTGATCCGAATCCTCCCATCGTGGATTTCATCCACTTATGGCACTTCCGTTCCCCTCCTCGGGGAACGAAGGGTTACTTCTGTAACCTCGAACGTTCCTCTCCAGCATGGCGAACGGAGAAAGCAGCAGTCGTATTTTTTTTATATATATATTTATTTATTTGACCATATCTTCACTCTTTTTATCCATTATTTTGCCGCAGCTCTGCTCTTCTTATTTATTGTCTCGCAGCCCTATGAGCAACATGGGTAATCATAAGTATAATAATTCGACTACAGATGTCCATGTAAACACCATCACTTTCTCCCGTGTTTGTGTGTTTGTGTGTGTGTGTGTGTGTGTTTTGACTCTGAAACTCGCGCGTGCCCAAATAGACACTCCCACACCATCCTACTTTAGTTCCTCCGACACTCCCACCTAAACAGAGCTGGACACGCCCACTTTTCTGACTTTTTCCAAAGTAGAGGTTTCATGGCCCTTTAAGTACAGTAGTAAAGGAGTTCTACTTCATTACTATACATCTCTGCCAATGCCATATGGCAACAACGTCCAATAGTGGATCTAACTTAGAATTTTTTTGTTTAGAATTTTCCTTACAATTAATAATTTGTTCTTTGAAATTTTGTTTGTTTTGATTTAATTGGTGTTGTGGTATTATAAGCTTTTACACAGAACTCACTTTATACTTACATACTTTACAACTTTACTTTATTCCAACAGCTTTCATTTATTCCATTCTTTTTGCTGAATATTATTAAAAAACAAACATAATGTTGTATTATCATGTATACAACATACAGTAGATACAATTTTTTCCACCAGTAAATATTCTAACAAATAAATAACAAGTCTAATATATCCAGATGCATCAGAATAATGTAGCTACTACAATGTTTATATATTGTACTGTATACTATACTATAACTGTCTTATCTGCCTCTGAGCTTACTTACCTGAACTGTCTTCATCACTGCTCTTATCGAATGTCCAATCTGCAGTATTCTTGTGGTCACTAAAATTTATCTCATCCTAACTTTCATCTGCAGGAAGAGCCAGTTCTGTCCACCATAGAACATGGTGGTGCTCGCTACACTGTTCCCTGTATTTATATCTAATCAAAAAAGTATTGCAATTACAATTAGATTTTACCCATAATGCAAATTCCATTAACATATGACTAATCACCATTAGATTACAAGCATTCATGTTGTTATTGTTACAACTTAAAAGATCACAGCTGACCTTGCTAGCTAGCTAGCTAACCCATTGCAATATTGCGCGGATCACTATTGGACAGTGTTGTCAACACATACATTTGATTGATTTACAAAAAAATCATTTGATAAAAACTTTTTTGAGTTGTGAATGTCATCATAACATACTGGAGATGATGTCTCAGATTCTTTTGTGGATCTGACATGAGTTGATTCTTTGTTTTTATTTGTGTTCAGCAACTATTCACAATAAACGCCAGTTTTTCAGATATCGCGCCACAGAAAAACACAGCATGCCATGTGACATAACCAAAGGATATCATTGGCTAAACCAAGGTCTTCTCTTTCCAACAAAAAAATAGAATGCTAGTCCTAAAACAGTGGCAGGGAAATGAACATAAATGTCATATGGCAACACTGTGCAGTAGAGGGTTAAATGTTCAAAGACATGTTTATTGTGTTTTTGGAGATATTTAGAGAAAAAAAATAAAGAAAATGAAGTATGGATCCTTCTAGTGCATGTATAGAATTAACAATAAATGGAGGAAACTTTGTGCATTTAACTGTGCTTTAGAAAATACTGATTGTAACAACTGTGAAGTTTAATATTAAAACACAGTGTCATTGCCAGAGGTTTTTGTCAGACATGATTACTATTTCTAAACCAGGGGTGTCCAAACTTAGTCCTGGAGGGCCGGTGTCCTGGAGGGTTTAGCTCCAACTCTAATCAAACACACCTAAACCAGATAATCAAGCTCTTACTAGGCATACTAGGAACTTCCTGGCAGGTGTGATGAAGCCAGTTGGAGCTAAAATCTGCAGGACACCCCTGGTTTGGACACCCCTGGTCTAAACCAAGCAATTCATCCAAGAAATATATTTATCTCCTTTTTCTCTAGTGGCTGTTTGTATTAGCTGCTTCTAGACATGGGACAATAACTGTTATCAAGGTACACTGCAGTTTGGAAGGGTCAAGGTTTTAAAACTGCCAGCATTTTCTGCTATACAGTTTCTACGATATATCTAAGTTTTTTTTTTAATGTTTTTAGGACAACAGCATCTCCAGCAGCAAAGATTCCAGTTTAAATTGTAAATAAATTTGTTTTATTAAAACTAATGAAGACAGCAGAAGTCAATGATTCATTTAAATTATTCAGCCTGACATGTACTGTTTCAAAATACTGTAAAAGTTTCTCAAAATAAAATAAATTGTGTTCAAAGGGGAAAAAGGTTTAGTTTTTTACCAAGACATTTAAAAGGAACATATTTTAGAGCAGTAATCACAAAACTGTCATACCGTGAGGTTTTTATCCAAGGTTATCATACCACCAGAATCTTATGCTGTCCCATGCCTAGCCGCTGCCAATAAAAAAAAAACAGAAAGCTGCTAAAAAAATGTCTTGGGCAGCTACATTGAATTATTCCAGACAGGTGAAGGGGATTTCTATTGAATCAGAGATGACAGGCTGTTAGTCTTTATGCAAGTTTGCGGGAATCTTGGCATCACAAACTAAGAAATATGTAGGTTGGGATGGAAGTAATTTTGAAAAGTGCATCTACATCTGTGCTGGAGCTCTCTACATAATGAAAAGTATTCCGCCAGCACAGTGCAGCTCCAGCAGTAAAGAAACTTTACATGTCAAATGCTGAACAAAATAGTTTTAACCATATTTAAACAGACCTGAAGCACTGAAAATAGCAGTGATTTTGGTCTGTTTGGTCTGTGTCTAGGAGGCGAACACAACTGAATATTCTTCTTGAGCACTTGCCAGATGGCCGTCATTGCAACTGGGGCTTATGTTTTTGTTGCATGCGGTTCGGAGCTGGCATCAGGACATCTCAAGCTGTGTCAGACAGCTCACACACATAGCAGTCACTCCGTATTCTCTATGCACGATGAAAAGTCACGCTCTTGTCTACCTGCATTCAGAAACCTCCTCATTTTGTGACAAATCGGTCACACACTTTAATGCAACAATATGTCATAAGTGAATCCCATGCCATTTGATTTGACAGATCAGCACAGAGCTGAGCCACTGTCTAGCCTCATGGTGACCATTATAATGATCATCCCACCCGCGTCTTCTCCTGCTCCCCCCTCCATTTCCCTAAAGTGTGCCATCCTTTGTCCTTCCTCTGTCTACCTCCCCACCGTAATCCCCATCTATCCATCTGCTGGTTCTGCTTATCACTCCCTGACTATTAGGCAGGTTAGAGGGAGGAAAACAACAGACAGCTTCTCTCCTGGGATAGACACTCTCTGGAGAACGCTCTTTCAGCTGATGCTGTAATGCTTAATGACACAAGGATGTGGGAGGACATATGGGAGGAACAAGTCTTTTTGGCGCTGATTTTGAGTATTCGGTCAATGAATAAATCATTGCATGATATTTTATTAATACAAAGTCAAAGGTCGATAGCAGAGAAAGAAATGTGGGACGTAGGAATATTTTTGATTACGATAACAAGCATAACTGCAGATATTTGTGTTTGGCTACTAGATTAAAGCAAATAGTCTGTTTAATCGACATGTCAACGTGTTTTACAAACCATATTGATTCTTGTTGCATGTATATGTTAGAAATGTAGGACCATTTAAGCTAAATTATTCGGTCACACTTTACAACAGGGGTCCACATTTTCTTATGAAGCAGGGTTCAACACTAAGGACATTTTCTACTGGCCCGACTGGACCAGCGATTCAGATTTTTACTTGCCCTGTCAAAATTTTCACTTGCCCCACCAAAATAAATAAATAAATGAAAACATATTTTAAATAATGTGTCAAAAATAATGTCTGTGAATCTAGAATTTAAATATGTTTAAAATGTTAAAATATTCAGCAGTGAAATATAGCAGCATGGAAAATGTGCAGGTATTTTATGGCAAAACAAAAAGTGGCGAACTTAAAAAACTGCAAAACATCACTTCATTTTTTTCGTCGTGTGCTACCCATGTAAATATCTGTTTCCATAATGTTAGAAAACGACGTTTCCTTTTAGCCTCATAATTTGATGTTTCTGTCATGTTGCCGTCTCTTCACTGTACTGGTTTTTACCAGGTTGTGGGAAAAAAATAACATAAAAAAAAAAGTAGCATTCAAAGACTTAAAAGCACACACTGTTTCTCGATTCTAAGACTGTATTTGCACGCAATTGACAAATAGTCGCAGATTAAAATTTTGTGACAAGGCAGAACTGGCCTGATTGGGCCAGTAACAATTCTCTCTACTGTCCCGAACATCTCTCACGCTGGCCCCAGGCCATTGGGCAGTCCTTATTGTTGAGCCCTGTGAAGGGTCAAAAACCAAACTTGATTGAGGTTGGCAGGCCAAAAGTATATATGCCAAACTGTATTTGTCACAATCACCAGTTAACCAGGCTGTGCAGATCGCTGGTAAACACACAGTTCCCTAACAAACTACAAATCTGACAGGAAAAGAACTACAAGATCTACTCATGCACCACTCACACACCTGGCCTAGATCCTGTCTGATTCCAAACACTTACAGCTGAAGCCGCTCATGAACTGTGTACATGGACTATAAAAAGAGCACTCCCACACACATCTGGGTTTGTTTTACTTTTGAGCAATTTTGTGAACATTACAATGTGTTTTCCTTGCCTTGCCTTGTCTTTGACCATCGCCTTGTTTTTTTGTTTGTTTGCTTTGCCTGCTGCCTGTCTGTACTGACTATTGCCTGTGCATTTGACTCCGACTCTGGATTTGCCTACATACATCTGTTTGCTCCTTATTGTGACCGCTGCTTGCCTGACCATCTCTATATAATAAACCCTGCGTTTGGATCCTCACTTCCTTGTCAGCGTCCTGCTTCACATTACAGTATTACATAAAATTCCTAATTGATTAGGATTTAAACCTGTCCTGTTCATTGTCCGCTATCCATCAAGTAACAGTATTTACCTTTTAACACAAATAAATCTGATTTATTCAAAACATTTAACTGAAACATTTAATATTTTAGTTTTTTTTGTAGCTCAACAATTAAACAAACAAACAAACAAACAAACAAAGTTATTTTAATCAAACAAAAAGTTGTGTTAAATTAAGTCATTAAAATGAATGATATCTGTTTTGCCCTATCTGCCTCACCCTTCCCCATCATTCTCCCTCTCGTCAGATGGGATGGTGGGCCAAATCAAGGGTTACCATGCGCTAACATTGGTACGCGGGCCCTAGTTTGGGCATTTCTGCTTTACACTAAGGTTTCAGTAGTTACTGGATTTACAAACATGAACAAATTATTAACAATACTTGTATTTTTTCCCAGTGATGGGTTGCAGCCGGAAGGGCATCCGTTGCGATAAACTTATGCTGCATAAGTTGGCGGTTCATTCCGCTGTTGCCACCCCGATTAATAAGGGGACTAAGCCAAAAAGAAAATGAATGACTAAATGAATACTTGTATTTATTAATCATAGTTTAACATTACTAAAGCATTATTAATTTCCAAATTCAAGCTAGTTAACTTGTTAATTAATACACTGTGAGTTAGAATGATGAACTAACAATGAACAAGAGAATTTTTTAAAAATAATGTTAACTAACATGGAAAAATAAAATTTTAAAATCTTCATTGCTTATGCTAGTAAATGTATTAACTAACATTAGCTATTACAACCGTAATGAAAATTACCAATTATTCTTCATAATGTTCATTGTTTTGACTCCTCAAAGCTCCCTACAAGCTTCCTCATATATCCAGGTTTTTCAAGACTGTATAGTGTATCTCCAGGCAGGTCTTATGTTTATACAGTACATAGGTACATTATGTATGTTTTGGTTGATGACGAATCGTTAACACTTTGGATGGACGGAAACGTGTAAAATATATTGTAACATTACAGCTACAAAAATGGGAAATATAAAAAAACTGCATCATAAAGATAATGTTGCAGACTCAATGTTATCAGTCTATAGATTTTTTAAATTCCATTAACCATATTCTACCCAAACCCAAACATATACATTGTATGATAATCACAATTATAGTAGAGATTTTTTAAGTATATTTTATAGTAGAGCATTGTTAAGGATTTTTGAGTGAGTAATTCCTTTACTGCCTCAAATCTTCATAGGGTTGCTTTTCAGGATGGTCATTAAATTCTGGGTCTGTTTCTCCAAAAACAGTTTTAATGATTTTGATAACATAGCACAAATATAATTAATTCATTTTGTGATTTTTATGCTGTTTTAGTGATTTTATGTCAGACACAGCAAAACTGGAAAAAATGCATTATTATAAAGTGAGAATTTTTGCATTATGTCCATTCTGAAGTCTGCAAAGTTAATCATGCATACATCATCTACATTTTCAATGTTATTTAAGTCAGTATAGTATGTTTAGATACACAAATATATATCAATATTTGTGTATTTCTGTGTTTATGCAAATAAGAGTAAATGTATGTTTGGTAGAACTACACTTCAAATATAATATTTACAAACATTCATGAGAAAAAAAGTAATTGAGGAAAGTGATATATCTTGTTTTTGAGAGTGTGTTCACACTTGTAGGTTTAGCTCCCTTGGTGGACTGGACTCCCCCTCGAAGTATGCTAAGAAAGTCAGCAAGTCAGTAAAATAATTAATGTAATACTATAACACATGCTTTAATTATATATAGATTTTTTAACTTATAACTGATAATTTTTATGATTTACCTAAAATGTACTCTACAAAAGGTAATACAAAAAAGTAAGCCTGACAGTACATCTGACTGTTGTATGTATTTATCAATGAGAAACACTCACAAGCAAGACTTAAAGAAAATAAAGGAGGGGTGTTAACCACTTCCTTGAGAGAAAGAATCTTTTGTAAGCACAACTTGACCATAAGAGCAGAGTAAGGCTGTCCTTGACTTTGCTCTCAGCACGGCATCAGATAACTTCCTCTCATTATTTTCTGCTTTCTTATCGAATTCTGATAACCCTCTCAAGGACATCCTGTCCCTGAGTGTATAGACAACAGCACCGTTTATATATTTTCAGATGACATGTTACTTTTTTAATGAAATTATCTGGTTAAAACCTTTCTATAACTGAATGCAACACAGCATCAATACACCAAAAAAAAGGGTTAATGAATAATGGGAGATGGAGATGCTTTTGCAGAATAAACTAAATGTAGATAACATTACACCCTAATGAGTCCATTATACTTGCCTTGCTTACTATTGGTTACCAGGTTACCAATGCTACAGTCAGCCGCTCTAATAGTACAACTTGATGGAAACACTCCTCATTCGCATTTGGAATTTTTTCTTGTTTTGCGAACTTTGAAAGGATTTATTTCACATAAGAATGGAAACCCTATGCCCTGACTGCACCCATCCTGTCTTTCTGATCCCCTACAAAGATGAAGGGAGGAAACTGTTCTTGTTTCTTATGTTTTTAAGAAAGTATGTCAGACAAAATAAAGCATATTTATTAGGCATGTCCAGATCTGATCACACGACTTGACTGGAATCAGACGTTACTTCCTGATGAGGACTCGATTTTTTTAATTATTATTTTTATCTATAATTATGCAGTGGCACAGAGTTAGACCTCTTTATTGACTTCACACAGAAACAGCAGCACATGCGGCATGACATCACTTTGTTGCAGAGATGCCATTGGTTAAATGCTGGCAAAGTAGAACACTGAAACAGCTTGAAGCGGAAAGCGCGAGTATGTCTGCAGTCTGGAGGTATTATGAAGTTGATGAGGCTTTTTAGTGCCGTTGCAAATGTTCTTGATAAGAACAAAAACAAGCTCCAACCTGGAATGGTAAAGATGTTAGTTTTCATCAAGAAAAACATACATGTGAAACTTACTACTGTAATGACATTAAGAGTTGAGAGTGCAGTTCCTAAAAGCACATTACTGGCTTTGCAAACAATGTGGCTTTTTTGTTTTTATTTTTTTGTTTACATGCCTGCTGAGTATTTCAAGTTGAGGTGCTATTTGTTTTTACAGTAGATTTTTTTTTTATATTTACTTTTGCACTACGATCCAAAAGTGAAGCATTGATGTGATTTAATACTTGATTGTTCAAGCTACCTTATAGAAATGCTCTGTTTGTTAACAGTAAAATAAGGTGAATTAAATAAAAAATAAGGAACGTCCTGGATGTTTCTTTGATCTTCTTCATTCTTTTTTTTATGTATTATAGAAGTATCAGATCCGGTTTTGAGTTGTGAATTTGAGTTCATTTGACCATTTGAGTGACTCAAAATCAGATACAGATCTGATGCTTTGCAATGTGACCACAGTGTGAACGGTTATGTAGGATTTCATGGACTTCAAATCCATCAACAAGCGTCATCAGTCTGTGCTGCAAACATCATCCACTCCTAAACAGCATAGTAAAATGCACACACAACAAATACATTACCAGAAAATGTTGGTTGGTTATTTTTAAAACATTTTTGAATGCAAAACTGGCACTTCTTAAACAATAATTAATCATCACCCTTTAAAAATATTGTTCAGTTAGATTTAACATAAAAAAATGTCCATAAAAATTTGCACACATAAAATAAATAAAACCCAGAGACCTGCACAAAATAGCTGTTTCACTTAAATAATTAATATATTAACTGAACCAAATATGAAAGACTATGATATGAAAATGATATGAATATCAAAAAACTCAGCCTTCATAGTTATGTCTGTGGCTGCTCTGAGCACCATGCTTGTCATAAATCACAAGTAAGGGTGTCACAATCCTCAAAATCCTCGATTCAATTACATTTTCGATTCTAAAGTCACGATTCGATTTTCGATTATGAATAATTAATTAATTAATGACCAATTAATTATTTTTAGCCTACCGTTTAAACTACCTGACCTGCATGGTCTTTGTTTTACCCATAAACAAATCATACAGTAAATTAATAAAGGCAAGATACACACAAAATTACCACCTGTCAATCACTTTTTCTGCGGGACTCGTGAATAGGCAGTGATCTGTGTCGTTATAATGGCGTCGGTAAAAAAGACGCACAACCAACAGGAACCAGCCAACAGTAGTGTTCGTTAATATGACAAGGTACATGTGAGTGAAAGATTGAAGCAGTCCTCTGACTGCCTGGACCTGCTGTCTCGAGCGCATGGCTGTGTATGCGTCTGTGTCTGTGTGGTCACGTGATGTGCATTTTCAGAGGTAGAGAGGAAGGAGGGCTGCTCAGAAATGCTACACGCCACTGTGGATGTCAAATCGTTGTCGTTCTAAAATGCCATTTAAAAACAAAGAAAGTGTAAACAGGGCCTGAGTTTGTACTTTTCACGAGCGGATTTGCAATGGGGGCGGGCGGAGGATCGCGATGCCGGTGTTGTCTATCGGACTAACCGTACGTAATATGTACATAGCAGAGCTTGCAAAACTGTTTTTATTTTTGTCGACAACACAAACGTTGTCAACATAACTCACTGGAAATCCAAAATGCTTACACACCGGCGACTTCATTGAATGAGAAGAGGGTTTAAGTTCTGTCGATGGGTCTCCTGCTTCTGCAGTTTAACAAGCACTTCAACAAGCCTGTTTTTTTCCCGCTTGGCAAGCCAAGCTGACGTGACATGGGGGCATGGCAGCATCGACGATTCTATTTTTTGATTCGATAATCGAAATTGAGCATAAATTTCGATCGATTTTGATTAAAAATCTAAATCGTGACACCCCTAATCACAAGTGATCAGTGTTTTCAATCCCAAGAGACTTATTTTAGATTTCAAATAACAAAATACACATTAAAAGTATAGCAGAACAGCCTTTTACAGTTCATAAAATACACCTGTCTGTGAAAAGGGCAATAATCACATTAAACCTAATCTAGCAAGGTGCTTACTCCTTATAATATAAATATTGTGTGCATTTTGTGCTGTTTGTAATTGTACTTTTGCACATGCGGGTCAGTTTAGGACACCGATCTTTTCACACTGTAAATCTGACTCTGGCCACATTATAACAACAATGTGAAAAATGCATGCAAAAAAAAAATTGATCTAAGAACAAATCCAATCCGGTCTTAAGTTAATTTCAAGTGCGCTATTTGCATTTGGAATCTGTTACTGTCAACACTCAAGATCCAAAGAGCTGTCACTATCAGTGAAGCAAGCCAAAGAGCAACCAAAGTGTTTTGAAGGGAAAGAAGTGGAATGTTATGCAATGGCCAAGTCAATCACCTGACCTGAATCCGATTGAGCTTGCATTTCATTTGTCGAAGACAAACCTGAAGGGAAAATGCCCCAAGAACAAGCACGAACAGAAGACAGTTGCTGTAGAGGCCTGGCAGAGCACCACCAGGAATTAAAACCAGCGTCGTGTGATGTATATGCATTTCAGACTTTAGGCTGTAATTGATTGCAACCAAGTATTAAAAAGTGAAAGTTTGATGTATGATTATTACTCTGTCCAAGAAACACAGTTGCCCCACAGCAAGAAGGTCACTGGTTCGAGCATCGGCAGTTGGCATTTCTGTGTGGAGTTTGTATGTTCTCCCAGTGTTTGGGGGTGGTTTCCTCTGGGGGCTCCGATTTCCCTCACATGTCCAAAGACACGTGGTATAGGTGAATTGGGTATGCTAAAATTGACCATAGTGTAGGTGTGTGGATGATTGTGTGTGGATGTTTCCCAGTGATGGGTTAAAGCTAGAAGGGCATCCGCTGTGTAAAACATATGCTGGATAAGTTGGCGGTTCATTCCACTGTGGCAACCCCATATTAGTAAAGGGACTAAGCCGAAAAGAAAACGAATGAATGAATATTCTGTCCCATTATTTTTGGACCCTTACCAAGTGGGAGGCACATATGCAAATTGTTGTAATACACACCATTCACCTGATTTGGATGTAAATACGCTCAGCTTAAAGCTAACAGACTGCAGATAAAGCACATTTTGTTTGTTTCATTTCAAATTCATTGTGTTGGTGTATCCAAATATTTACAAATCTAACTGTAGTTGATAACTAAAAATAATCCTTTCATGACTCCACACATTACTCTGTGAAGTCAGTGGCATAACGCTTAACACTTAATGGTTTAACTGTTAAAATCAGAATTCATTGGAAACTTTATAGATACAGACAGAATGTTCTCAGAATATTCAGATGTTATACGGCATGTCAAAGTTTGTAATCCGAATGTCAATTGTTATTCACAATTGCATATGCTTTTTCTTTGTCTGAAGAAGTAAAAATCCAGTCAAGCAGAGACAGACAATAACAAACAAAGAGCTCCAGTACACAAAACCCCCTCCAGTAGAGTACTAATGAAGGTCTCTATCCCATCTCCGAGTCGTTTTCCTCCTTCCCTTGAGTTCTGTCCTTACTGAAAACTGAAGATATAAATACCCTTCAGCTCTGACAAAAATGGTTCTGTTCTAGAACTTAACTTACACATGTTATTATGCTTCCCTCTAGGCATTGTCAGAGTAGTGTTAGCTCTCGTTACAGTGTGCATGCACCAGTGTAGTGAATCTAGCGAACACAAAATAAACAGTAAGAATGTACATTATCATTTGCAGCTATTGTCCTCATTATATGTTTATATCTGTATTGAGACACATGCAGAGCTTTCTAGTTTCCAACATTTCAGGCTGTTGACCTTGGGACAGATTTAAGGACAAGGTTTATCAAAGTCTACAGTAAAACCCTTCTCCAAAGTCACCAGCCTTGAATCTGAGTTTTCAGTGTGTGAAAGGACAGCATGCAACTTGACCTGGCTTTCTCTCTCAGCTGTATTTCATTCACACTTGGAGCCAAAGCTGCCAAAACAGACAGTGGGTCTCCAAGCTCTGGGTCTCCCACAGAGACAGAATGCCATCGGAACTGACTCCCCCTACTCACAAGTGGAAGCTGGAGGTTAGCTGCTCTAATGCCCAACAAAAACAAGCTCTGTGGCATGGTGAGGGGCTAAAAGCCATCTATCTAATGACCAGCTGTGGCCCTGTGGAGGCCTTTCATCCGTTTTTGTGTCCTATTTTAAAGACAGAAGAGGCTTGCTTCCTGTGTTGGAAGCTGATGGAATATTAGTGTCTTTGAAAGACTCATTGCATGAATAATATTGGGTTGGAGAGATCTAATATTTGGATGCTGTAACAGAGTGATGAATGGGAATGAGAGTGAGTTCTCTATGAATTAAAAAATGAAGCATAACTGCATATAGTTGGTCTTGTATCTGAGCTCTGTTTAATCAGTACAGGACTAGAATAATGAGATAAAAGTTGCATGTTTTAGCATTAGTGATTTGGAGATGCAACTTTTAAGCATAGATCTGCAGTAATGGAAAAATGCATTAATTGATGAAGGAAAGAAAATCAAAAGCCTTGCAGTAGAAGAAACTGCAAGCAAGCTGTGAAAAAGTCAATAAAGATTATAGTCTCTTGAGCCTGTATACCCTGCAGCCAAAACAGCACATGTGCACACAGAGTGTGGAACAGTGCACACACATCACATAATCACTTTCTCTCTGTCTGCTAGATTCTCATTGACAACATCTGAAATAAAATTATACATTCTTCCACCAGTTTTGCCCAACAGGACAAACTCTAGCCCACAATGAATCTTGTTCTGTTCAAGAATCATACAGGGGGAAATCTAGTAGTCCAACTATGAAATACAGCAATTCAAATTACGCTTTAAGGGAAAATTATTGGCTAATTCTTGGAAAATTTCTGAAAATTTTTGTTTTGTTGTTTTGCTTTACATCTGGCTTTAAAACCCTGTGTAATGGAACGTGTCACTCTTGAAAGTCTTGAAAGCAATGCCAGTCATACAAAATGCTTTTTGTGAGTAAAGCCCACTTAAGAGCAGCATTATCACCACCTTTGCAGTGTAAGCACTTTTCCTGCAGGCACATAACGTCATTAGACGTTAGGTTAGGTTAGATTTAGGTTGTGACGACAGGCGAACAAAGTTCACTGTCTAGTCAGCTTCTAAGGACAACATTAATTTGACATGAAATGACGTTGACATCTGGTTGATTTTAGGTTGTGATGAAAAGTTACCAAAATCCAACGTCGAGCCAACATCTTAAACAAAGGTCATATTGACGTCAAATACTGACATTTATTTGTCAGGTATGACAACCTAAATACATCCTTTGATAAACGTCATAGTGGTAACGTCTACACAATGTCAAGCTGTAACATCATTAGATTTTGAAATTTGGTTGATTGAGGTTGGACATTTACGTCAGCCTAATGTTGGGTCCTGATGTCAACCTGATTTTTATTTCCAAACAAAATTCAGCATCCCCACGACATTGCGGTACAACGTCAATCTGACATCATGTTGACGTCCTGTGCCTGCTGGGTTGTTACAGATAGATGTTTAGCAAATGACCTCATATTCGCTTTTTTTTTGGGAGGGGGTTTGGGGGGGGGGTAATAAGAGAAACCATGCATGCGTGTTTCAGAATTTAAGAAGAATAAAAATATCAAATGCTAATAGAAAAAGCATCAGTGAAGAGGCATAGAGAGTTTCACTCATGTCATTTCATTCAACGTTAAAGCTTTTATGCAAATAGGTTGTGTTCACCCAATCAATGACACTAAGAGCACAAATATATAAATAAAGACATTAAGTAAGTGTTTAGGAATGCAGTGTGAAATGTCATGAAGACTCTATAAATAACCAAGATTAATAGTTAACCCTGGGTAAATCATGAGCAGTGTGAAAGCTGTATCAAGATAACTAATGATTCTGTTTACCAGTTCACAATGACCCAGTCATAACTATTTCATGTGTGAGTTCCCCTTGTTTATTTGTATACATGGTACAAAACCAAAAATAATTGAAAATAGGATGCTGGTAGACATAAGCTAAGATTTTATTTCCATAAGTTAAACAGAAAAAACCTTCTGCAAATAGTAACTTTATAATAAACAAAAATTAAAACTGCTAAATTTTGCTATCTATAATCCATAATAAAACTCCTGTTTAGTAGTCCCACAACATTCTGACACTCGATGACACTCGAAAACCCTAGCAACAAAATCTAGTGGCTGGGAATTTTACAGTTTCTGCTATATTGTTAATGTTCATATTAATGTTTTGTGTTTTTACATAGAGGAATATGGCCAGGATGTAAATGCACAGTACACGGTCTTATTGCCACATTAAAATGTTATGATAACATGATATTGTTGCTTTCAGTGATTTCCACGAAGATAAATACCCAAAAAATATTGCAACTGAAATAACTACAGCAGTCGTGATCGTCTGATCTCATGTAAAGCAAGAGATTGCGATGACATATGAAGACGTGTGCAGGTGCTGTAGTGGTGTCCCATTTCTTAGGGGTAGATTTTGAAGCCCTTCCCCTTTACACTCTGTTTCAAGGGCCAAGGGGAAGGGAATTGGGATTGAGCCTTACACTGAGTTAATCAAGTAAATACTATGTAGTGACAGTGACTAGCTCCTCCTAAAAAGTACAAGTACAATATTTAAAAGCAACTGTATCATTGTAAAAGAATTAAATAAAATGATAGTGTAACAGTGGAGGACCGAAAAAAAATACCATCAATGACATCTTGATTCAAGAAGTTCCCTAGTACTAGCCAATCACATTAGCAGTGGCTATTTCAGTCAATGTATTCCATTTTTATGTGCAATATGCATCAGGCGGTCATTAAATGAACCGTGGGCCTTCCATGGGTGTGCCGCCTGAGGCTGAGACTAATGCTTCATGTGCACGTGTACACACACACATCCTCTCATGGGTCCAGCTCTAGTCTGTAGCCTAGAGAGATGCTCTCAAAATGAACATATCAACTTTTCTTAGGGCTAAACATCAATAACAGTCCACCTACTCTACATAAATATGTGGCTTTGATTTATTACCTAATTCAGGACAATCTTGGCTATTGTTTTCTTGTTTAACAGTACATAAATGCTCACAGACAAACAGACATTATCCGATAATGTACTGTCAGAAATATTCTCTGGACTACAGAGACTGTCTGTAAAAGTCAGAAAACCCAGACTACGAAATATCTGTTGGGAGTTTGACAGACACATGGTGAACAGAGAGCAGAGCTGAAGGGAAAGCCAAGGAAAGACTGCTGCCTCACTAAAGTAAAATAAATCACATCTGTTTGCATAGAGCTTGTCAAGAGCTAGCCAAATATCCCATTGAATCATTCAACATAATTAGAGAGAGAAACTAGATTTGTTTTAACATAGACCCGAGAACGCTCCAGACAATGTCCAAGGTCTTATTAACATTCTCCTGTTTATTTCTAAAAATATCACATTGCCTAATTATAACTGTATCGGCCAACAAGAAAAAAACCTGCCCTCTCTCATCTTCAGGTAGGGTCAATTTAGGACAAGCTAAAAATGCATTTATTTTGTGTAATACGCAGTAACATAACTGGTTAAGTAAGAATATGACAATGTGATCAACTCATTCAGCTAATTTCACAGACCATAACTGCTGCAACAAAATACAGCTAAAGAAAATAAACATCATACTTATTAAATGATATAAGCTGGACATAAATCCAGAAAACAACAGCCAATACAACTATAGACAACATGTACAGCATACAGATTATATACAGTTGAAGTCAGAATTATTAGCCCCCCTGTTTATTTTTTCCCCCAATTTCTGTTTAGCGAAGCGAAGATTTTCTCAACACATTTCTAAACATAATAGTTTTAGAAACTATTATCTAATAACTGATTTATTTAATCTTTGTCATGTTGACAGTAAATAATTTTTTACTAGACATTTTTTAAGACACTGGTCCTAACTAGGTTAATTATGTTAACTAGGCAGGTTAGGGTAATTAGGCAAGTTATTGTATAACAATGGTTTGCTCTATAGACTATCGGGGAAAAATATAGCTTAAAAAGGGGCTAATAATTTTGTCCTTAAAATTTTTTTTTTTTTTAAATAAAAACTGCTTTTATTCTAGCTGAAATAAAACAAATATTATAAGAAAAATATAAAAAATTTTAGTGAAAACTTTATTTTTTTCATGGCAAGGTTGACATTTGCATGGAATTGCTCATACATATATATGTTATATGCTCTATCTATCTATCTATCTATCTATCTATCTATCTATCTATCTATCTATCTATCTATCTATATATCTATATATCTATATATATATATATATATATATATATAGTCAGTAAAGATTTTTTATATTTACCAAAAATACATTAAAATGACAGTTCTTTCAAACTTTGAATTCATCAAGAAAAATAAATGCATCACAGTTTCCAAAATATTAAGAAGAACATTTTTGTCAATATTGAGAAGAATTAGAAATATTTCAAGCATATGAACATTTTTAAAATAGATGATTCAAAGGGTCATTTTACACTGAACATACGCTTTTTTTACTTTTTACTCAGCCATTTTAAAAAAATGAAAGCGAGGCTGCCCACTGAAACCCGAAAATCGAGGATAAGCACTGTAACATTGCAAAATGCTGTTGCCACGATTTTAAAGTGCAGATGTGTTTTAAACATCACTTTATTATTATTTAGTTAAATTTAAACAATTAAAGCATATTAGGCATAAAATAAAACCATAATCTTTTTAAGAGTAATACGCTTAAGTGTCCTCTTAGGCTTCAGTTCAAAGTAAACACCGTGGGGACACATCCCTGTTTCAGCCTATGTAACCCCTTGAGTGATAAAACAGTCCACTGTAGCACATCCTCATGTTGTCTGTAATAGTGTTGTCCCTGTACTGAAATTTAAAAAACGTCCATTTTCATCAGTTCATCAGGTCATCAGTTCACTGTAGTAGTGAAGATCAGTCGATTCATCAGCGGATCACTCGTCTGTGTTTGCACTCGGTAAACATCAGTGAAGTGCATTGACCCTATAACCATCACAGCCAATCACAGTCATTTCTGTTGAGCACTGGTAAATACTATGGCAAAACAGCGGTGTTTAAGAACACGCTCAACAGCGCTTAAAAGTAAGCAGGAATTTGACGTTTTTTAAATTTTATTTCAGTACCAAAATTTAGTATTGTGACAAGTCTAATATAGTGAAAGAATCAGTTTATTAAATTGAGTTTGGTGAATGGCATCTAAAATGTGTGTTTAACGTTAGCTATCTAGAGCCATTTCAGAGTGTGATATCCCTATTTATTTTTACTCTCTATTCAGAACGGACCTTCAGGTCACTCGCAAAGTAGTGGAATTATAAATTTGTGTCACTTTCTCTGATAAAATATACAGCCAGGTACACAACAATTCCTGTGTGACTCCAGGCGATACTTTCAGGTTTCTTCCCACCGCAGCCTCGCTTTCATTTTTAAAATGGAAATCAGTCTATTGAAGTAATGACTGCTGAAAATTGACAATACAACATTACTGCTTTAACTGTATTTAGATTATGATAAGGCAAAATTTTGGTGAGCATAAGTGATTTCCAGAAACAAATCTAACTGGCCATAAACTTGTCAACAGTATGATAAACGTTTACAAATACAAAATGACTTTGTTTATTTACTCATACTGATTCACATCTGATTTAGTTTTAGCATACAGATGAAACATTCAAATATGGCATGCATCTAAATGTAAAAATATTGCATAATGCAGAATAATTGTTATTATGTTTTACAAAAAATACTGAGGACACTGCCCCCGACAAAGTAGACACTGCAGTTGCATCATACTAATTACATAATGTTGTCTTTCAGTTTAGATCAATATGTTTTATAAACCTAATAAGGTCGATTTGAGGTCAGTCACTGACAGAAATGATTGGAAAGACATTAATAAGCAAACAATCACATAAAGAGAAGACAGAGAAACAATTTGTGCCGGTGGTGAGACAAGCATTATGTTAGAAAAGGACTCTCTCTTATGACGTGTGTGTGTGTGTGTGTGTGTGTGTGTGTGTGTGTGTGTGTGTGTGTGTGTGTGTGTGTGTGTGTGTGTGTGTGTGTGTGTGTGTGTGTGTGTGTGTGTGTGTGTTTGTCTGAAATGAATGTGTGTGTCTGTGTGTTTCAGGCAGAGAGAAGGATATTCGACCTCTAGCAATTACAGTAGCACAAAGTAGCTGATGTGGGGCTGGGCCTGGTAAGAGGGAGGGAATGAAGTAGTGAGGGAGGGATGAAATGAGGCTGTGGGAGGAGAAGGCTTGGAGGAAAAGAGGAAAGAGCAAAACAGATGCAACTAACTCAGGCCGGCAAACTAGATGCACACAGGACGCTCGAGAAGATACTGACTCTTTCTGTATATATGACTGCAAAATTCAGAGGGTGGTGAGCTCAAAACCAGAGGAAAGGTAAGATTTGGCATAAATAATTTGAACATTGGGGAGAAAACAACAATAAATAGGATGTATATTCATTTTGGAATAAGAAAACATGTTTTGAGGGATTTGTGTATGGAAATGTTTTCTGCAATTAGTAATTGAGCGAGTGTGTGTGTACGTGACAGAGGTGTGGACTCGAGTCATGTGACTTGGACTCGAGTCAGACTCGAGTCATGAATTTGATGACTTTAGACTCGACTTGACAAAATATAAAAAGACTTGCAACTCGACTTGGACTTGAACATAAATGACTTGGACTTTGACTAGGACTTGCCCCTATTGACTTGTAAAGACTTGCTGCTTCCCATGAAAAGCCCAACGATAAAAAAGTATGTTGACATGGACCACTCTCTCTCTCTCCCCGTTTATGTGTGTGTGTGTGACAGAGGAGTCACACACGCGCATGCGCGCTTTCGGCATGACGTCCAATCGAAGCACGGTAGATTGTTTTGATTCGACACTATCCAACGTGACTACTATGAGGCGCCGGAGTGGACAAAAGTCAAGCGAACGCAGAGAGAATTTGAATTTGAACTTGAGATCGAGCCAATACTCGCGTGCCAATACTCTCTCTCTCTCTCTCTCTCTCACATACAACATACACCTCTCTCTCTCTCTCTCTCTCTCTCTCTCTCTCTCTCTCGTGCATTCAGTCTCTTTGCGTTCGCTTGACTTTTGTTTACGATGGCGTCTCATACCTTTAGTGCTTTTGCTCTCACGGGATCCTCCTTTTAAACTGACCCTTCGCTAAGCCACGCCCAAAAACCGCCACCCACCAATCGCGGCTTACCAATCGTAGCTACGGGCAGAGGCTCTGTCAAGCTTTCGAGCGAGGGAAACAAGCCAAATCGTTGCGCAATTGGATTGTGAAAATCTGACACCCGCTATCCTAAAAGTTTGGACTGGGTGGTGGGATTTTTTCCCTTTTCAAAACCAAAGCCCAAGAGGAGAAATGCCAGCGTGAATCAAGCTGTGTGAGGGGCAGTAAAGGAGTTAAGCTAAGTTGGTTTTGTTTTCGATATTCACATTCAATGATAGGTGGCAATAACTCACACTCCTCTTATCCTAAACAGATCTAACCTGTGTTTCTTTAAAAAAAAACAAAAAAAAAAAAACAAAGCAGGTTATGCTTCCCAGCGGTCTTTTTCTTTTTTTCCACTCGATATTATGAGCCAGGGCTCGACAATAAGGACTGCTCGATGGCCCGGGGCCAGCGTGCGAGACACTCGGGCCAGTGTACAAAATGTTACTGGCTCGATCGGGCCAGCTGCTGCCTTTTTGCCTGCCAGATCGAGCCAGAGCTGCGTGCTGCGACTGTCTGTCAATTGTGTGCAAATACAATCTTACGGTGCTTTCACACATAGACGTTTGTTTCGGAATCTGTCTCGTTTCACCCGTTAGCGCGTTTTTTTAGCATATATCCAGCAGTTGCGCTCGCTTCCGCGCCAAATCAATCAGTCCAAGATCGCCTGAATGAGACGCGGTCTCTGTCCTATTGAGCAGATCGATTGTAGCGAGAAAACAAAACAATGCAACGAACTAACGACCCAGGCTATATCACAGTGTATCATGATCGTGTAATAGCCATATATACGGCTATATGAAGAGGGAATGATGAGCAGGGCGAGATGTCATTCTTACCGGTAACGTTAAATGCGAAAGTGAAAGCATGCTGAAATATTACCGAGAGCTGTTTATCCAGCCTGATCTCGGTTTATCCGTCAGGAAAATTGACCGAAATTACTATCTGTTAATTTTTCCATATTTTAATCGTATAATATGTTGTATTAGGCCTGTTGTTTTTGTTCATTTCCGCACTGACAGCTCGAAAGAAAGATTTACATTGATCTGATGCAGTCTCGGTTCATCTGCTATGTCTCTTTATAATTTAAGCCTAAAATACAGAATTATAGTCAACGTTTCTTTAATAGATTGATTAATTCAATTGATCGATTTCTACAAAACCTGACAATTGAAATGAGGCTCTGTATATATGAGAAAGTCTGACCTCGATTTGTATTTGGTGACGATGTCTGTGGGTTGTTAAAATTAAAGTGCACATTTTCACTTATAAAATATTCTATACACAATACACAAAAGTTTGGGGTCAGTGTGATTAAATATGTTAAAACAAGCTTCTTCTGCTCACCAGGGCTGCAATTATTTCATCATAAATACAAATTGTGAAATGTTGCACTATAAAATAACTGTTCAAAAGTAGTTTATCATTTAATTTATTCATTTATTCCAGTGATTTTAAAGATGAGATTTCAGCTTCATTACTCCAGTCACATGATCCTTCAGAAATCAATAATATTAATTATTATTATATTTATTAATGGTAATAGTTATAAAATCAATAATGTCTGGAGTAATTATTTTATTTGAGACTAAATACAATAACAAAGCAGTTATTTAAAATTTTAATAAATATTTAACAATTACACCTTTTTTACATTTATAAATATAGCCTTGATGAACTGAATAGTTTTCCTTAAGCATTTTAAAAATTACCGTAAATATATATACAGATTTATTAGCCCCCTTTTGTTTTTTGTTTTTTCTTTTTAAAATATTTCCTAAATGATGTTTAACAAAGCAAAGAAATGTTGATATTTTGTCTGATAATATTTTTTCCTCTGAACAAAATCTTATTTGTTTTATTTTGGCTAGAATAAAAACATTTTTTTAAGCATTTTAAGGTAAAATTTATTAGCCTCTTAAGCTAATTGTTTTTCAGACTGTCTACAGAACAAACCATCATTATACAATAACTAGCCTAATTACCCTAACCTGCCTAGTTACCCTAATTACCCTAGTTAAGCCTTTAAATGTCACTTTAAGCTGTATAGAAGTGTCTTGAAGAATATCTAGTAAAATATTATTTACAGTCATCATGACAAAGATAAAATAAATCAGTTATTAGAGATGAGTTATCAAAACTATTATGTTTAGAAATGTGCTGAGAAAATCTGTTCTCTGTTAAATAGAAATTGGGGAAAAAAATAAACAGGGGTGCTAATAATTTAGGGGGACAAATAATTCTGAAATCAACTGTGTGTGTGTGTGTGTGTGTGTGTATACACACACACACACACACACACACGCACATTCAAATAGCGATTAACTTCTTTTTTTTTTTTGGTGGGGCCAGTGAAAATTTGGGCAGGGCAAGTAAAAATCAAAACCACTGGCCCGATCGGGCCAGTAGAAAAAATCCTTAGCGTTGAACCCTGTGAGCACTGCTTAGTTTAAACCCTCGCTATTGTAACGCATATAAATACATACACTAATATTTGCTGGTAGGAAAAATCTATTTGTTCACTTCTGTTATTTATACTTTAATGTGCATTTCAATTTTTTTCTTCCACTTAACTGCAAATTTGAATAAAAACTGGATAAAGAGCACACAAACATGCTGACAGTAATATGTACTGTACACTGTTATGGGTCAATGATGCTAATATTCGGCACAAATCCATCAGTTTCTTAGGTTATTAGATTATTTTATAATTTCACCTCTCCTGCTGTGCATGAACTATGCTGTTGAATGTTCAGCGTATGAGGTTGCTAGGCTAACCTTGCTTCAATTTTGATAAAATTATTTTCTAATCAGTTGCTATTATGTTGTGAATATACCCCTGTAATGTATACTGCAGTCCTCTTTTGTCTGGCTTTCTCAGATATCTCACCTGTTTGCCAAAAATGACTAATTAAATCCTTGGGAATGTCTGACACCAGCGCATACACACTGTAATAGATGTGCCAGGCATGAAAGCTTGACAGGCGTAGCAACAGTAACTAAGGAGAGCGAGGCTTAGCGAAGGGTTGTTCCAAGAATGTTGATATGATTTCTTTCTTGCTTTACTATTTATTAACAATACACAAAAAACTAAAAGGTTAAGGTAAATTCTTTAAAAAATTCTAGTGTTTTTGAGTATTATACTTGTTGTATACTTGTATTATACTTATGTTTTAGGCTAGTATTATTTACGACTTGTTAATGAATGCTTCATAATACAGTAGTATTACCAATAGTGAACAGATAAAATAATACAAAGTGTAGTTTTAACTACAGTAAAGTGTAGTGATTTGTAGTATAAAATACCCTATATTGTAAAATAATACAGCACTGGGTAATTTGTTTATATTACACTTGTGTTACCATAGCAACTATAGTATTACCACAACTGATCAATTGAAGTTCTTTACTGTAGTAGGCTACTGTTCAAAACACAGTACATGCCAATATACGTGTTCAGGGGCCCTGTGGCACAGCTTTCCTCAAAATGAAGAGGATGACATGGAAAATGTCCTCCACAATCTCATCAGTAAAGTGGAAGCCAGCAGACACTAGTTTACTTTATTTTAGCTGCCATGATAAAATGAGATTGATAGTGAGATTTATTTAAAGAGTGAATAGTACAGTAGGCTATAATACCTTATCAAGTGTTTCCTTATTTTTATCACAGTTACATTTCTGCTTGCATTAGTTTTTGTTTAAATGCTTTTAAAATAAAATGTATTCTTTACATCCAACATCTATTCCAGAGGTGCCTTATAGTGGTGTAAACCCCTTTACAAGGGGTGTTACCCCTGTGTAAACTCTAGCCACCCCTGTGGCCAACCCGATATGATTTTGCTGTTGACATTATTTATTTAAATCTACTTACATAAATGCAATACAATGCAATATTTCAATAAATAAATAGCAGCCACTAAATTATTGTGGATTGATTGGTGCCACTGGCGTAGCTGGCCTCTTCTGGCCCCCCTTAAGCAAATTTTCAGGGGGGCACCACTGGTCTATTCTCTGTATTTAAGTGTTTGAAACTGAAAATATCTCATCATATAAAACAACCAAAAATGTTATGGTTTATTAGATTAAACATTTAATATATAAGTCTATTTTAGTATTTTGGGTATTGTTATTAAACAGTGCAGCAATATGAATCATATCAAAAAGCATGAAAGGAAGAGGGAACACGACACAAATTGTGAGTTTGCATATAATCTCTGAGAGCGCTCAAGAAAATTTGTGTGTGAGCAGTGCATATTTGAGAGCAAGAGAAAATTTGAGAACTCGCAATCAGTTTTGTCCACAAACAGAGGAAATCCGTGCACGAGCATCACACAAGGTAGAGAGCAAAGCTCTTCAACGTTATGTGAAGAAAACAACGTTATTGTTTGTATGAAGTAGCCTACTTCATTAACAATATGTGCTACCATTTTACATTGCTGCTAGACGGATTTGCAACTCCATCTCTTTAGCACACACGAGATTCAATTGACAAAATTCCAATTTCACTCAATTTAACTTTGCAGCATATACAGGAGTTGTTGGTCTACTGCTACCACATTGAGGTTATGTAATTTTGGTTAATCACAAGTTGATCACCGAAGACATAACATAGCACAACTAAACTTAATGAATTAGACAGCAGTAGACCTGCAATTTCTGTGTGATGTGAGGCAAAATGGAGTCTTTTTTTTGGTGGAACTCGTTCTTGTGCATTATGCTGTGGAGACGAGACGCAGCACTGTTCAGTACTTTTTCAAAAAATTGCATTCGTATTTTTATATATCTAAGCAATGTTCTTTAATAAAAAAAGGTTTGTTTAATTAATACAGATCTTACAACCATACCTAATCTGTATATATTTTATTTTTCTGTTAAAAAGACTCGAAAAGACTCGAAAATCAAACTGCAGGACTTTGGACTTGACTTGAGACTTGTTGCCTT
This sequence comes from Danio rerio, assembly GCF_052040795.2. Taxonomy (NCBI): domain Eukaryota; kingdom Metazoa; phylum Chordata; class Actinopteri; order Cypriniformes; family Danionidae; genus Danio; species Danio rerio. Next base: position 33,410,575 of record NC_141027.1, read on the forward strand.
TGACTCGGGACTTGACTCGGGACTTGCCTGTCTTGACTCGGGACTTGACTCGGGACTTGAGGGCAATGAATTGAGACTTACTTGTGACTTGCCAAACAATGACTTGGTACCACCTCTGGTACGTGATGTCATTTAATGAATGAATGCCCTTGTATGCAAATCTCAAAGGCACAGCTCTGTACAGCCCAAGGCCTCTGTATGTCGGTTATGATTGAACAGGCCAGACAACATGCACACAAACCGCTGAATGCTTTAGGACAGCTGTAAACATTCACACAGTGGGAGAGCAGAGGAAGAAAATATGATATGATGGAAAGGTCTCAGACAGATGCAATTCTAATGCCTCAATGCTAACTGGAAACAAATGGCCAAATATGTAATATGTAGACATGCTAACTTGTTCCTGATTAGGCAACAAATATATGAATGACCCTGGACCTCAAAACCAGTCTTAAGTTGTATAAGATTATTTGCTGGAATAGACAAAACTGACTTGAACTTACTGATTTATCTTTTAATCAAATTCATTAGAATAATAAACAAAGATCCTCTTCCATGAAGACATTTTGTATTTTTTTCTCACTGTAATTACAGTAAAACTAAAAAAATAGAAATAAGCTTAGGACTCAATTTGGACAACTTTGAAAGCAATTTTCTCAATATTTAAATTTTTTGAATGCTCGGTTTTTCAGATCTTTAAATCTCTGCCAAAAATTGCCCTATCCTAACAAACCACACATTATTGAGAAGCTTATATAAGCAGCTTTCAGGTGATGTATAACTATTAATTCAGAAATGTACCCTTATAAATAGTTTTGCGGTTCACATATTACAATTAAACTAAGCACAAAGCATGCTATGTTCTAACACAAAAGCAGAAATATTCTCAATACACTCTTTTAGTCATGAGTGATGTCAATCTCGCATAAAGATTCAGATCTGACACTGATGATTTAACACTTCCTCTCCTCCTTCTGGTCATCATCTCTTCGAATCACAGCTCATTTTAGTTTCACTGGCACATTGTCACATGTCTCATTCATTAGAGCCTAAATTGTTGCTTACACACATTCCTCTAGGCTAAACTACAAACAGAAATTTACAAGCATCCAGCAACCGCTTCCTGTTTGAGTGGCTTGAGTGGCTTTTTCATTCTGGAAAATGGAGCCAAATCAGCACTGAAGGGTCTAATATCAGTATTATGCTCATTTGCATTTTGCCTTTTATATCCTTGTGATGTTGCAGGGTTTATGACGGTTCTATGAAAATAGATTAAAATCCTTTTTAAAGGCCAAATAAAGAGAACATTATTAATCCCTTCCCTTCAAATTGATCAATTAAAGGGAACACAATAGGTCCCTGATAGAGAATTTGATAATATCATATATTCTTTAAGTGTCTTTTTATATGAAGCAACCAATGAGTTGTGACTGCAATATATGATTCACTGTATCAATTGACTTATAGTAGATATTTATAAAGGAAAAGGAAAATGCAAAGGAAGACAATAAATTTTGCAGTGCATGCAACATTGAATGCCATAACCATTGCTATTTGAACAAATTACTGTCTGGACTGATTTAACACCTTAAAAAGGTGATTTAGATATTTTAAGACTATTTTTAGACAAATGCTTTCAATAGCATCTGTATTGATATGTATTTATTGCCATAATATGTGTTTCTGTTCAGTCCCAAGACTCCAAGTGATGTTGGGCAGGATAATAGCTAGTTGGGTTTTGGGTGTTGGTTTCTATTCAGTTTGTCAGCCTTGCTGGTCCATTGCAAAAACACAAATAAAGGTTTCCCACAAGAATCACACTAAAACATACTTTTCATTTGAAGGGTTGACTGTTTTAAATAATATTGGTTAAGAAAGAAAGATTGTGTTTACAAACAACATTTTAATTATGCTTCTGCCCTATGTTTGTGGTCTTACACATTTACATTATTTATTTATTTATTTAAATTCATGCCAATTTGTTCATATAATAATCCTCACGTAGGCTATAAAAGGGACATTCTACCAGAAACGCACATTATCTGTCCCTAAAATAAAAACATAAATACAGTGAATAGAAATATTTCAGACCACAATGTCTAAAATAGACTGATGGTTAAATTCTGTGAGTTGTTCTGTAAAAGAATTTGTCATTCATTTGGTTCTCAGATTGTTTTCCTTATTAAAAACACTTTACAAATGTACAGTCCCCGTCAATGTCCTTTTCCTCAGCTCAACTCAACCTACAGCTTTAATAGTTTTATGCTAAAAACTGTTATTAAGAAAAAATACTTCAGAAATAGCCATTTTAAGTTGTTTTTATTCACATCAATTGATTTAAAACATCAAATTATAAATAAATTTTTACAAATAAATACAACAAATATATAATACAAATAAACTTACAATTGTCCACATTTTCGGTCAGTCCTGTCACATTGTGTGTGTGATTTTATGTTTGTTTTTCTATAATTTTTTTTGAGGATGACAAGCTTAAGTCAGGCCCTGTCACGTTTTTTGTTAGTAAAAATGTACATTTCTGGTAGAATGTCCCAAAAACAGATCTGAGAGACTAAAGCTAATTATCAACTCTTTATGCTAATTAAAGAAAATATTCCATTTGTAATAAAATAAATTAAAAAAAGGATGTAATACACCTTATCTAGTTTGCTGTCATGTGTTTTGCAGATGTCATGGCGGCCGACCTACCGGAGCTCCAAGTTTCGAAACGTCTATGGCAAAGTGGCCAACCGAGAGCACTGCTTTGAGGGCATCCCGATCACAAAGAACGTCCATGACAACCACTTCTGTGCGGTCAACGCCAAGTTCCTCGCCATTGTGACGGAAAGCGCGGGAGGAGGATCTTTCGTTGTAATCCCGGTCACTCAGGTAACCGCTGTCACGCAGCACGCGCGCGCATTACTGTTTTTCCCTGAACCGTTTGTCTTCTGGCTTTACACTAAATTAATGGCAAAATATAGGTCGTCAGACGAGCACTAACAGCAACATAAATGCAGCCAGCCTTTCAAGAGTCTTATTGTGGCGGCAGAAGTGCAGTCTGAATGCAGCCTGTTTAGCATAGGCTAGAGCTCGTGTTGGTGCGTTTGTGGAGACTGGTGAGTTTTGACAAATGGATGTAATTGGACATGTAAACATTGCAAAAACATTATTAGCTTCACTATGGGTTGTGTTTAAATATATGTCCAAATGAGGCATTGTTCAGGCTAATTAAATACATGTCAATTTGCATGAATATCCTGCAAAAATACAATAACATTGGGTGAAATCAGGTTAAAATTTTTATTTATTTGTTTATTATATATAGAGTTCAAGTTCTTTTCAAAATAATTTTGTGAATCTCAATTTATCATTTCATAAACTAATTTAGAAAGAAATCCTTGAATAAATCGTTTTATAGGCTATATAAAATTATACATTCTACACATTCAAACTACAGAAATGAATAAAATTGTGATGTTGAACAATCATTCATTAAGTAATAGATTGTCACCATGGAATTATAAGATCCTATCTGCATTGTAAATGATTTTGAGCTTTAAAGTTTTTGCATTCAATATAGCAAACAATAGCAGTTCTCTTTCATACATTAACATGACAGAGACCCTGAATGAACCCTAAATAAATTATCAACACTTTCTTAAATTCGCAAATTGGGGTAAAAAATAAATAAACAGGGCAAATGCAGATAGAACCTTCTAATTCTAAAAAAGTCATTTTCCACCTGGAATTATAAAGTTCTATCTGGCAGATCATTAATTGTGTGTCAATAATTGTGAGTTCGACTTTGTAATTAAAACCTTTTTTTGTTTTTTAAATAAAAAGTCTTAAAATGTAAGCAGCTTATACAAATTCATCAAAATGTAAATAACTTGCCATTTAATAAGAATATGTGAATAACTCAATATTGACAAAAATGTCAGATAAAACCTTATAATTATAAGGTGACGATTTGTTAATTATGGTGATTGTTTACATTTTTCTTAAAGCAAGCACTCAATATAACGAGGTGCAAAATCTAACCCAACTTACAAAATGTGTTCATAAAGCATAATATTATCATTAAGTTACAAAACTATTTTTAAAAGCTCTATGAACAGTCACATTATTTATTTAAAAATACTGATCCAGCTAAAATATTATCAATGCATTTTGGCATGTTGCTGGACACACTCCTAAACTTTAATGTTAAACCTTGAGTAAATGAAACTGCTGCAAAATCTTCTTTTTTTTTCTCGCCTTAAAGCAACCGTCACAGCGAAGTGCTAATGGATGCTTTGCACCAATTCACATTTACATTAATTTTAGCAAAGAACATGCAGTTGTTTCTGTACAGTGAAAAAACGTAGATGAGTCACCATGTACTCTTTTCTTATAAATGCACATGTGCTGCCAGCTGGAAAAAAAAAACCCACAGGCCTGCTACTCTCTTTCTGTCAAACACGTTAGTTAACACTGTTGTAGTCTAGTATGCATTTTCTCAGCACTGTTTCCTTTTTACAATGGAGATTTCATGTGATCATCTACATGCTGTTTGTTTTTGAATCGTCAAGAAATTTTGTTTGCATCTCCATCTTTAGTCTGACCCATGACTCAATAGAATCATACAAGTCAGTCTCTCACTCAGTGGCTTGACATGCTCTAAATTAAATCTTTCTGTTACCTTGTTTACAGGCCAAGCAAAAGCCTGAGCTGAAAGCAGATGCGTTGTGTTTCCTTTGATCTATGGCTTTAATGTTGGAAAATTGTCAAGCACTAGATGCTGTAACCTCCTGGTCACTGACATTGAGTAATCATAAGTCATTGAGTTGAGTTTATCATAAGTCATCAGTGTTGGCTGGAACAGAACAGTTTTGTGTGCTTGATTAAGAAAGGAATATGGAAGACGGGGATTTTGTTAGTTTTTCCAAAATTTGAATTCTGTCAACATTTACTCATTCTTTATAGATTTGGACCAGTGTTGCCAATCAAACAATTTTGGTCTGAATAAACTTCCACTTTATAACACACAGTAAGACACTTACTAAAAAAATAGTTTACCCAAAAATCTAAATTATGCCACGCATTTACTCACCCTTCACTTGTTCAAAACCTGTTGGAGTTTCTTTCTTTTGTTAAACAGTAAGTTAACTTCCAGCATTTTTCATATTTTTCATATCCACATGGGTTTCCTCCGGGTGCTCTGGTTTCCCCCACAAGTCCAAAGAAATCATATAGTTGAATATAGCCGAAAAGAAAATGAATGAATGAATGAATAAAACATAACGGGACCTTTGGCCAGAGTTCTGAGAATATTTCCTGTTAGCTTAGAAGTTTATGAATTTAAGTTTGTCTCAAAATTCTAACGCCAATGCACAACAGCAAGTGGCAAAACTGCACAAATATAGCCCAGACAGAAAAAAAGACAGATACGGCATTTATCATTGGCGTGACAATGAGATTTTGACTCTGATGTCCCATCTTTCCCTCTAGTCATCTCCTCTTTGCATTCTGTCTGTTCTTCTGTCCCTCCTCTTGAGCTCATCCGGTCATGCTACGCTGCCCAGTGGGCCAGCAGACCCTCAGTCACGGTCTCAGCCAACTTGGATAAACTATCAATAGCACTTTTGTATTGAACTTTGAGAGTCACCCAGTTAATGTGTGATGCAGAAGGCCAGCTTTGTACTCTTAATGTGCTCATTCCTCAGCGTTTGTGACTCCAACTGGGCTCTCAGGCCATGAAAAAGACTTCAGCCCCTTTTACTTCCGCGTATGTTTTTATCTAGACACCACGTGGAGTTCTGTTTTTTCCCCCTACTTTTTCATCCTTCATCTCCCTTGAGTCTCTGGCATTCTGGCATTGACAGCTCCCTGCAAAGTTTCCATGCTTACTGTAATAATGGGAAGTTCTCTCTCACCATCACTGAAAACTGTCTTAGAAATAACCGTGAAGCTATTTGATAAAAGTTCATTCATGCATTCATTTTCTTTTTGGGTTAGCCCCTTTGTTAATCTGGGGTTGCCACCGCGGAATCAACCGCCAACTTATCCAGCATATGTTTTATGGAAAGAATGGCCTTCCAGCTGCAACCCATCACTGGGAAATGTACGGAAGTTCAATACATTAATTTTAAGTCTTTATTTGGGAATTGTTCTTGCGCAGTGTAGTTTTTTTTATTTTGCTGTGGTACATAGCTCATTTCATTTTTGTAATGCTTTAAACAAGGCATTAATACAAAATGAATTGTATCTTACATGGACCGTTGCACGATAAATAATCAGAGATTCTCATAGTACATTTGAAATTCAGACACATGGCAGTGATACAATGGCGGCAGAGTTTTGGCTTTTCAAAAAGAATTCCTCATATGACAAAGAAGCTTCAGTTGTAGGATGGAAACTGCATTCAGAAACCACGATGAAATGGCCCAAGGAAAGAGAGAGAGAAAAAAAGAGTATGAATAGAAGACTGTGGTATTCGCGATGATGTCATCATTAACTGTTTAACCGTTTAAAAATGAAACCGATCTTTTCCTTGACCTGCTAAGCTGCTATTGACTGAAGCGTCTGTGAATAATAATGGGTTAGCTGGTGCTGTAATGCTTTGGGATGATTTCACGATTCTTAAAATAATGCAGAGCTCCCCTCGGAAAGACTCGAGCAGATACACACACGCACGCACATACGCACACATATAAAAGGGAGTTGGGCTGTCTGGCAACACTGATAGGAAACTGCCAACCAGTTTAAACTACTTTAGCATAGCCAAAAGTGCTTTTTACTAGACCCACACCCTTTTTTATAATGCCTCGCTTAGCATACAGTAAGCTCAAAGAACTGAAATGCCCTTTTTTTGAGAATTTTGTTCCTCAACCATGGAAAATTTTACGCTTGGTATTAGATAATTTTGAACAGACTTTAGAAAATAGGCCAGTCATGTCAGTTTTGTAATGAGTGTAAATCTAATGTAAATCTGTGGTGTCACTTGAAATCTACTACAAAATATTATTAAATGGACTCTACCAATCTTCATTCATTATTAATAATTGCATTGTTTTTGATTACTTTTCAAAATCCGAAACAGGTTTTCACCACCTAATTATATTCAAACATTTTAACTATAGAAATCAACACTGATTACAGTTCATTGTTTGGAAAAAACGTTTTTTATTTTGTTCAGTTTAATTTCTTTCTAAGGCAAAAAAAAAAAAAAACTATATATATATATATATATATATATATATATATATATATATATATATATATATATATATATATATATATATATATATATATATATATATATATATATATATATATATATATATATATTAATTGTGATATACCAAACCCACTAAAATGTAATTCATTGTGATAGCAATTTAGCAGAAAATCTTGTCAGACATACAGTATAAGGATCAGAGGGTCTTTGAATAACAAATTTGTGGTTTAGTAAATTGCCGTATAATAAAAAGATGAAATGATCAAATATTTAAGAGCAATAAACTGCAGCACCTGAGTCTTTAGGGTATAATTTAAAGATATTACAGGCTGTTGAATGACAGGGATGTTTTTTATTTTAAAAGGGTGACTTTTTGATCAGGAAAGGGTGACTTCTTGATCATGTTATTCTAAATGAATTTTAGCAAACTAGAAAAACTTTAACAGACCACAGTAGACACTTCTGTTCAACTGTTCAAACTTTGTTTTGCAAACTGAAAGAAGGCTTAGGGCATTATTTCAACCATATTATTGCCATAGGTTATTTGAAACATTATAAGTTTGTTGGTATGAAAATATGAGTATTTTAAATGGATTTAATATGTATATACAGTATTTCTGAAAGAAATTAAATGGAATTAGAACAAATTTCTGCAAGACATTTCAGTTTGGGGGGATATGATGTGTTAATAATTATGCATTTATTAAATCATAAAAAATTAAAGCCTGTGGTCCCAAAGTGTACATTTAAAATTATGTAACTGTGTGAGCTAGGATTTTTACAATAAAAACTATCATAATAGCATCTTATTGTATCTGAACCTCAATATAGCTAGGAATTGATTTAACTGAAATGATTTCACAGACTACTCTTTGCATTGTCAATACTAATAATAGGTTGACTTATTTAGTCATTTAATAAAAAAGTGTCTCAGAAATGCCTTATAGTCTCTCTGTTTAGGATGTCAGATGTGTTTATTAAAAAAAAAAATTCTAGTGTGCTCTATGAGAGCTATATGCCAGTCTAGACTGTAGGCACATCCTCTGACATCATAATTAGTGTAATCACATGGCTGTAGTCGAGCATCATTGTGCTGCTCACAATAGGAGGAGTGGCTAAATGTATGATCTCCTTTTGTCTCAGACTAAAAACTCAGACAGCGACTACTCGGCCTGATCTGCAGCTAACACATCTGTGTCAACAACCGCCCGCCGCCAACACACTCCTACACATGAATCTGTAACGGTCTTACGTGCAAAATAACACCACACAGGAATCGAAATGAGAGATAATTAGAGAGAGGCAACTGGCAAACAGAGGGAAAATTAGGCACAAAAGCTATATGTATGAGATGCTTTTGCTTTTTATGCCTAATTTTCCCTCCGTTTATAGCAATATTTTACATATTCATTACCACAATAGATTGTATATATAATAATGAGTAATGAATATAGATAATATTGTTATTGTGTACTCTTCTAAACATTGAATTATTTTGTCTTTGAAATTTTTTTATTATTTTCAGAGCACTCTTTATACAAGTTGTTCAAAGTATAACCAGTCTAAAAATATTTTTTGGTATTAAACTTGTCTTTGTTTTGAAATATTTCCTGATATTTAACAAAACAAGGACATCTTCACAGTATTTCCTTTTTTTCTGTAGAAAGTATTATTCATTTTAGTTCGGTTGAAATAGTAGATTTCACTTTTTTATTTTAAGGTCATTATTATTAGCCGTTTCTAAATATATATATTTATATTATATATTTATATATTTATATATATATATATATATATATTTGAAACATCCTTTAAAAATGACGTTTTTATCAGGCTTCTGTGTGTGGGTTCAGTAATTTTAAGTTTATGGCAAAGAGTACACTCTTTTGGAGGTCTTTAAAATGAAATAACTCAACATAAACATAGGAGTCTCAGAAAATGCTACTTTTCAATGGAAATTTCAGATGGCACTTTTTTTGCATCTGTACTCTTCATATATAGTTTTGGATTTGTTTTGTTATTTGAAAACCATTAAACGGAAGTTTGCCTGTCTTTTCAGTCTCTTTTGTAATTTATTCAAATACCATGATAATGTTGTATACTGTGATAAAGAAAATCAGTAATTACAATGCCATGAAAATACAATGCCTAGTTTGAGCATTTGAGCATATAAAATCATCATCAAAAACAAATTTGCCTTATAATTTTTGCTAATTAGTTGTCATGATGGAAATTTGACGCATGTAAATACAATTAGATCATTAAATGTTTTACCTGTAGATACTGTAAAAATAAATAGTTCATATTACTTTATGCTAACTAACTATGCATTATGCTTTATGCATTTACTAATGTCAATGAGATCTTATTTATACAACAGTTCTGTCTGGTTCTCGAATCTGATTGGCTGATAGCCGTGATATATTTAAGTAATATCAGCACCCGTACAGCCTCTTTACCCTTTGTGTATTACTCCGCCCACATACAGCCAGCAACAAGCAGACACTACAGATCTAAAGTTTAAAAGATGCTTGCTCAGCTTGCTCAACTGTCAGCTTATGGTTTGAATCCAATGTGGAAGAAAGTAGTTCCTCATACAAAAGGGTTTTTGAGACTCTCCATGTTTGATTTTGTTTTTATAAACACAATTATGCCGTCAAACTGTTGTATAAACGCAATATCACACTTGTAGCAGTGCGATATGGCTGTATATCGGCACTGGTGGGGGGACTAAGGCACTAGGCCGCAACACACGCCTCCCACCAGTGCCGATATAAAGCCATATTGCACTGCTACTCGTGTGATATTGGTCATATATATATATATATTCGAGTCCTGATCAGGAGGTAATTTCTAATTCTGATCAGATCTGGACATCCCTAATAATAATAATAATAATAATAATAATAATATATCATTATATTTTATACTTCATGTGGTATTTTTAGTTCTAATATTTTTTATTTTTAATGGGGGTGAGGTACTTAATACCCAAAGTTACAGTTTGATTTTATAGCACACATTTTACTACAAAAAGCAAAGACAAGCAACATGTGAATCAAGTTTTATCTGTTTGCATAATAAGCACACATTCAAAGCTGCACATCCTAACCAAATCAGAAATCCTCACATGTAAGAAAACATTTGAACAACAAAAAGTAGCTACCAGTAGTAGTAGCAAAGGCTTTGACATTTTCTAATCGTTCATGTTGTTTTAGTAAGTTTTGATATCCTGTGGGAAATCAAGACACTTTCTTACCCATGAAAACTCTATTAAATGAACGCCCCTTAAGCGGTTGCTGTGCTAATTGAATTCAATAATCCAACACAGAAAAAATCACAGCCATAATTTTCATCATGCTAATCTAGGAGAAAAAGCACAGAAGGGCAGAGATAATGTGCATCATTGTTGTAATAAATGCAACCAATAAGCCAGATGCAGGCCGGTATGTGAGGTGCTTTTAGATTTTCTGGATCGTCTTCAACTGATGTCTTCATTCTTATATTACAGTGTTATCTCTATGCATTGAGCTATAGATGAAGAGCCTTTCTTAAGCAGCCCACTCATGCATGACCTGAACTACAAATCCCAAAGGACCTTAGAAAGAGGTCAATGGACTAAAGTGACATCAAACATTCATAGCATCATGTCTAATGTTCTGTCTACTATTGAATGGATGACTGTGGTTATGTAGCGCCATACTGTGGACAATTGTGTGTATTACAGTAGTATTTGTGGAATTTGTGGTATTTGTACTGTATTTGTGGAAGTTACATTGTTTGTTCTTACTGTACATCCATACATAGTTCTGTTTGTATACTTAGTCACAGTAAAAATAAATAAGATAACTATCTTGTACTTGTTTCCTGCAGTTTGGCCGTATCGACCCTCACTATCCAAAGGTATGTGGTCACCAAGGAAATGTGCTGGACATCAAATGGAATCCTTTCCACGACAACATAATCGCATCTTGTTCAGAGGACTCATCTGTGAGTATTTGCGAAGAGCAAAATCAAGACAATGCTCAAATGATTAATTTATTCATTCATTCAATCATTTTCTTTTCGGCTTAGTCTCTTTATTATTTTGGGGTTGCCATAGTGGAATGAACTTATCTAGCATATTTTTTATGCAGCGGATGCCCTTCCAGCTGCAACCCATCACCGGAAAATACCCATACACACTTACCCTACAGAGAATTTAGCTTAACCAATTCACCTATATCGCATGTCTTTTGACTTGTGGAGGAAACTGGAGCACCCAGAGAAAACCCACGCGATCACGGGGAAAACATACAAAGTCCACACAGAAATGAGAACTGACCCAGCCGGTGCTCGAACCAGCGACCATCTTGCTGGGAGGTGACCATGCTCCCCACTGAGCCACCGTTATGCCCTCCAATGATTCAATCTAATCTAAAATAAATTAAACATGTCTGAAACATTAGTTTGTAAAACAGACTCTTTAAAAATATCTCTTAAATAGAAAGTTCCACTACATTTCCTGCTACTGAAGCATTTTTTATCTCAATTCATGTTAATTTAACAAAATTTAAAAACATAAATTTACTTTATAATCATATTTATATTCCATTTTTTGTGTTTTTTTATAATTAATTTTTCAGTAAATGTAAACTATCCTGATGCACATGCTGAACAGAGCATAATGCAATGTTGTATTGTTATTTATTGACAAAAATTAATAGGATTAAATGGCTCTCTGGAGTACTTGTTTCTCAGTGGCCTGTCCAGTCATAATGTCACTATAGAGTCAGTATATGTTGCTTGATTGTATAACATTGTATTTGTCTTTTAAGAGTGCTAAAACTACTTGTGAAGTTTTACACCGTAAATAGAACAAACCTGATATGTTGTGGAGTAGTTAAATGTAATAGTTACGTAAGGTTGCATATAACAGTTTGTGCAACATTTAAAATGTTTAATAAATTGCACAAGAAAAACACACACTTATTTATTTTTTGAATTGCATTTGACTGCTTTAAAATTAAATGCGGGTGATGCTGTGAATTGGGTTTAGGCTAAGTTGTCTTTAGTGTGTTTGTGTGTGAATGAGTGTGTATGGATGTTTCCCAGGTATGGGTTGTGGCTGGAAAGGCATCTGCTGTGTAAAAACATGCTGGATAAGTTGGCGGTTCATTCATTAATAAAGGGACTAAGCCGACAAGAAAATGAGTGAAAATGAAATGCAAATGTTTTAGGACACGGAATAGGACAGATAAAAAATATATATATTTTCTATATGGCATTGTGTGTATGCTTTATTTTTTATATGAAATGTTTTTCCTCAATGCATTGTTAAAAATCTCTGTTTTCTTATATATTTGTGCAAAGACATGATTTTGAAAAGTCTTTGAAAAGGCTTTGTTGCTGCTGTAATTTAAAATATAATTTAAGGAGTGAAGGATTTTAAAGGTCTAGTAATCAGTGTTGTTATCAGTGAGTGAGTCCAGTAATCAGTGTTTTGTTCTACTGATTAAAATGTTTAAATATAATTAAGGGGTGAAAACCTGTTAGGAATTTAGAAAAGTTAGCAAATAAAGTATGGAAAATATAGTTACATTACTCAATACAATTTCAATGACACGTAGTCTGTAACCTGTTCAAACTATTCTCAACACTGCCCCACAATAGAGTCTGAAAGGATCTTCATGTTACATGGGGGGGTGTATGACTAAAAAGTGTTTTGTTTGCGTCAGGTGCGAATATGGGAGATTCCTGACAGTGGACTGACAAGGAGTTTGACAGAGTCTGTATTAGAACTCTATGGCCACAGCAGGCGTGTGGGCCTCATCGAGTGGCATCCAACCACTAGCGGGATTCTCTTTAGTGCTGGCTATGACTACAAGGTAAGGACAATTTGTGTGACACAATCTGATCAACTTAAACTTACTGATATGAGCTATAAAATTAAAACATCCTAGATATGTTAGATCATTAAAAAAGTGAGTAAACCCACTGCGTTAAAATTATTATGTAATTAAAGAATCTGCATAATTTTAAACCTCAATTTAACAGATTCTCAATTTAATTATTGTTTTTTTTAAAGTGTAGTTGACAAAGAAATCTGTCATTATTTACTCACCCTACACTTGTTTTAAGGCCATTTAAGTTTCTTTGTTCTGTTGAACAAAAAATAAGTTATTTTAAAACATGTAGGTTAATGCCACTCATTGTCTTCCTAGTATTTTTTTCTACTATAAAAGTCGATGGGTGCCAGTATTATAACAGAAAAAAAGAAACTCATTAAGGTTTAAAACCTCATCAAGAGGAATAAATGATGAGGTATATTTCTATTAATCTATTTAAGTAAAGAAATGGATCACTTTTTAATGTGTTTGTGAAAGCTGATTCTGATTGTCCACAATGTGAACACGACATTGCAGCGTTCAGAAATAAAACTGTCTAAGAATGTATCAGAGGTTGTGCTTTTTCTCACCCTGTAGATCCTGATTTGGAATCTTGAGATCGGAGAGCCAGTGAAAATGATCGACTGCCACTCAGATGTGATTCTGTGTATGTCATTTAACACAGAGGGCAGCTTGCTGGCCACCAGCTGCAAAGACAAGAAACTTCGTGTCATTGAGCCACGCTCAGGCAGAGTTCTGCAGGTGCGTTCAGCCTTACAATACACACATTTAAACACTCATTTACACAGACACGCTTATGCCCTCTTTCTTAGGGGTTTTCAATTAGAAACATTTGACATATTTTAATGTCATGCCTGAAAATGCAAACTTTTAAAAATGGGTTTCAAAGTGTAGTTTTTATTTAAAGCAAAACTTTAAATTTTCTGTGTGTAAACTACAAAATATGGATATTATGTGCTCAGTATATATGCTTCAGACCACAGTTTATGCTTCTTGAAACATTGCCTGAAATTGCCAGTTGTTGGCTTAGCATATGTGATGCTGTGTCTTATCCATTTTTCACAGATCTGTGTCAGGTCCTGACGTTATTGTCTGTGTGCAAAGCTTTTAAAAGATGCAATAGCTTTTAGTACACAGTTGTTAAATAAACAAAGCCTTAGCTTTATAATTGATGCTACACACTATTTCATCATATAAATCAAGGATTTAATGGATTAAAATAGATAAATGGGTTAAAAGGAACAGTAAAAGTGAAAGTAACTGTAAAGATACTGATCATGTTACAAAAGACTTTATTTTCAGATAAATCCTTTTCAGCTGAACTGTCTGTTTATCCGTGAAACCTGTTGGAACATTTAAGCAGCACAATTAGCATATTTCATTGATTTAATAATGTTCAGAATGGTTTTTGTGTGGCACTGAAGATTAGTTTAATGATTCATGAAAATTCAGCTTTGCCATCACATTAAATAAATACCATATATTAAAATAAATAAATTAAACCCAGCAACAATAAACACAGAGAGAAATTTGAAAAAGTTCCCATTAGAAATGAAGCAAGCATATATTATCGGATCATTATTTCAATAATTATTGTAACCAATATAATGCTTTTTATTTCTTAAAAACAACCAATATGGAAGGTGTATCCTATAGCCGTAGTACTGGGTGACAATGAAAGGAGAAATAATGACCACCAGCTGACCTAAAGTTAAACCCCACTGGGTTAGCCAGTAAACGTTGAAGGTCAGACAGTAGACAGAGCTCCCATTATCTACAAAAGAAGATCGCAACCACAAATTATGGTAACACTTAAAAAAACACTCATTAATGTCAAAATGAGTGAAACGATGGTTAGTGCTGTTGCCTCACTGCAAGAAGTGAGGTCGCTGGTTGGAGTTTCGGCTGGGTCAGTTGGCATTACTGAGTAGAGTTTGCATGTTCTTCTCGTGTTTGCTTGGGTTTTCTCTGGGTGCTCCGGTTTCCCTCATAGTCCAAAGGCATGCACTATAGGTGAGTTAAATAAACTAAATTGGCCAACGTGTATGTGTGTGGATGAGTGTGGATGGGTGTTTCCCATTTCTGGGTTTCAGCTTGAAGGACATCCGCTGTATAAAACATGTGCTGGATTAGTTGGCGGTTCATTCCACTGTGGTAAACCCTGATGAATGAAATGACTAAGCCGAAGGAAAATGAATGAATATCAAAATAATACTGTGACAAATACACAACATAATCAAGTCTGAATTACAATGAAAATTTTTGAATCTGAAACTTATATTAGTGTATTCCCAACATTAATACTTAATTTACGTTATTTTCTATCAAATAAATCTAACTTTAGTGAGCATGAGAAACTATTATTATAGACTATGCTTAAAATTTATAATGTCTACAAAAATGAAGTGTATAATAGTGTATAGTCTAGAAATCCATACACAGAAGATGAAATACTGTACTTTTACAGGGAGCCTGGTTTAATCATTTATTATTTAGAGACATCCAGATGAAAGATATCAAACATCATGTAGATATTTTAAAGAATAACCTTCCTTTTTATGCACCTTTGTAAATGGACTATTGAGAAAACTGCTGGTAGAACTGATTGTTTTTCTTGGTTTTGTTTTATATTGTCAAGCAGGAGGCCAACTTTAAAAACCACAAAGTGAATCGTGTTGTGTTCCTAGGCAACATAAAACGACTCCTAACGACAGGTGTGTCTCGCTGGAACACACGCCAGATTGCTCTCTGGGACCAGGTGAGAACAACCTCTGTGTATGTGTGTGTGTGTGTGGTTGGAGCTGGAGGTGGTGGGGGGTTGTGAAGGGTGCCCAGCAAACAATTTGGTGTTTAATAGAGGTCTAATAGACATCTAAACACAGACAGCTTGGCTAAAACAAGGCTAAACTTGGGCTGTCAGTGAAAATCTAATAGACATCTAAGAATAGCCCAAAACTAGATTAGTCATCAAATAGACAGATTAGACAGACTTTATATGTGTTGTCATTCATTTCTCATTATTTGATGACTAGTCTAGTTTTGGCCTATTCTTGGACAGCTATTAGATTTTAACTGACAGCTCAAATTTAGCATTGTTTTTGCTAAGACGACTATGTTTAGACATCTATTAGACATCTTTTAAAAGCAAAACATGCTTGCTAGGTGGTCCTTGGGTCAGGCTTTGACCTGATCAAATGTCCTCACAAGGGCAATGCAACCTAAAATCACTGATGATGTAGGACCAGCCAATGGTCACTGGGAGCAAATTAATAAACACAAGCAATATGTTAATGCTGCAATGTTTTGGTCAGGGTCAAGAATGAGAGAATATAAAGTTTAAAAAATCATTATTTTTTAACATAATGACAGATGAAGCCAACAGATGACAGAAAAACAAATGTGTGGATGCTTCTGTCTGATTAATTCCCAAAACTCATCCAGAAATACACAGTCCCTGATGTCTGCATGCATTGCCCTAAAGATTACCCACTGAAAGTCATTATGTTTTCTTCTCAGCATGCTCCCTGTAATTATTGTGTGATAATCACATTCATTGTTGTTTGAAATTGTAGCTAAACACTTACTCTTAACTGCAGTGGAAAGAGAATGTGGGTTAAGACGCTGGTTGCTTTGCTCTTAACGCATTGTTAATTTTTTTTTCTTATATCGTCAATTTGTTAATTGGTTATTTTTTATTTTAAAAAGATTTTTAAAAATCTGCAAATATTGGTACAGTGTTATCTGATGTTATCTTTGACTTCAGGAGGATCTGTCCATGCCGATCATTGAAGAGGAGATTGATGGTCTTTCTGGACTACTTTTCCCTTTCTATGATGCAGACACACACATGTTGTACTTAGCAGGCAAGGTACACATTACTTCTAACTCATAAGGATTCTTATATGCTTTTAATGTTTGTTAATTGTTAAAAATATAATTAATGGAAAAAATTTAATTATGTATTAGACTAATCATGTATCATATATTATCATTTTTTTGTTTTTTTGTTGTTTTTATTACTTGTATTCTTTTAATTTGTAAATCACTTTGGATAAAAGCATCTGCTAAATCAGTGGTTCCCAAAGTGGGGGTCGTGGGACAATGACGGGGTCTCTTGGTGCATTCCAAAAGTCAAATAAATTTGATTAAATTATTAGAATTACCACATTCTATTCATAAAACTAATAGTTAATTAAACTAGTAGTTAATAGTTACATAAAGATCAGCATCATGCAAATGAAAAGCTATCACCCTTTCAATTATTATTTAAAAGATTGGTGTGTTTACGTTCGATTAACAACACAGCGATAGCGTCGGCTGCAGCAGTTTGATTTTATAACACCAGGTTAACTTTTCTGACACTTTTCTGGCAATTAAACACATTAAAAATAAATATACAGGCCACAACTGATCATTGAGAATGATCTCTAAGTGGCGGTCTCTAAAATTAAACCAAGAATAGACTTGCACTGAAAACATTGTGTCCACCAGTCTTTTTAGGTAAGGTTAATATTTCTTTAAACTGAATAATACATTTCTAAAAAATATATATATGATTGTTAAAACCCCTAACTGTGGAAGAATATTGTATATCAGAAAATATATGCCGTATTCATTGTATCACAGGTAAACATTAAAATCCACATTGGTGCCTATGCTTAATATTGTTGAGTTCCTTAAACAGACTGAATCTCACCGTCATTGTCTGTAACTGACTGAAACAGTGTAATTGTAGGGTGATGGGAACATCCGGTACTATGAGGTCACACTGGAGAAACCCTACCTGCAGTACCTCATGGAGTTCAGGTCCCCTGCACCACAAAAAGGCCTAGGTAAAACTACATCCTTTAATAATCACACAACACTGGCTGTCTTTTCAAAATTAAGTTGATCACAATGACCCGCATTGGATTTAGTGGCCTTAAGGTTTATTTTAATTTCTCAAAAATGTATAATCTTCTGTCATCATTTAATCACCCTCCAAACCAATTTGAGATTCTTTCTTGTGTTGAGCAGAAATTTTGAGGAATGTTGGTAACAGGTTGATGGACCCCACTGATTTTCAGTATTTGTTTTGCTATGAAGGTCAGTATTTTTAGTTACCAACTTTCTTCAAAATAACTTGTTTTGTGTTCAGCAGAAGAAAGGTTAGGAACAAATGAGTAAATGGTGAGTTTTGTTTTTCATGAACCATCCCTTTAAATATGTTTTTGCTAGTTATCCCCTTGATAATGCTTAATTGTTTACCTCAAAAACATGTTTAGAATGTTTTTGTGAGACGTGTATCACCAAAATTTTGTGCTATATACCATATTTGTTACCCTTATAAGTTGCACATGCATATTTGTGGTAATAGTCAAAATACAGTGCATGAGTCAGTTATACAATTTTCTTTTATGCCAAAAATATAGATAATTTAATATTTTAATTTTCCACATTCCCAACAGTCTATATGTGGGTGTGTGTGTGTGTGTGTTTATACTTTTTCATCATAAGATTTCTAGCACTTGCTCTGGGATCCAAGCTTTTGTGGATAAAAAGTATAAAATTTATTTATTTATTTATTTGTTTGTTTGTTTGTTTTAAGAAAAAGACAGATAGTTTCACTATGTAAGACCTGTTTTTGTTTAAAAGATAATTTCCATAAATACATTTGGTAAATTTCCTATTGTATATATAGAGAAACTGAATTTTTGATCAGTAACGTGCTTTGCTAAGAACTTAATTTGTACAACTTTCAAGGTAATTTTCTTAAAATTTAGAGTTTATTTTAACCTTCATATATCATATTTTTTAATATTTGTATGATATTGTCCTATACCAAACATTGAAACATCAACAGATAGCTTATTTATTTATTAAATCTCAAATTAAATAATTATGATTTTTTTTTTTTTTTGTGGTCCAAGGTCACATTTGGATATGCTATCTTTTGGATATGCTCTTAATAGAGTTTTGGGGAATGTCAATAAATAAAATTGTATACTGATAATTAGATAATTATACTTATAATTATTATAAATAATATATTAAGTAATTATCATGTTTAGCTAATCACATGTTCTTCTGTCACATGTGTGTTTGGACAGGAGTGATGCCGAAGCATGGACTGGATGTAGGAGCATGTGAAGTCTTCAGGTTTTATAAGTTGGTGACTCTAAAGGGCCTGATTGAGCCCATCTCTATGATCGTGCCTAGAAGGGTAAGCATGAGGATATTTGCTCACCGTCACAGTTAAATGCATTATTGAGAGATTGAAGGATGAGAGAAATTTGTGCTAGAAGTCGTGGCAGGTTGGAGGAATAAAGGAATTTATAAGTTGTTCATTTAGAGGACAATATCACCTTTTTTTGCTGGTGTAACTGGTCCTTCAATGAAATGGGATGAGCCATGTAAATTAATAAATAATCTCCAAGTGTGTCACAGCATGTGTGTTTTGTTCTCTGTACAAAATGGGCATTGACAGTTTGGCCTATTATCAGAGGACTTTAAAACCCCTGTGAAAGAAACCAAATCCTCATGACACCACAAATTTAAAACACTACAAAATAAATTTAGTGCCAATTCAGTGCACACAGTTCTGATATTTTTGATATTTGAGAAAGCTGATGTTGGAGAGCTAACCATTGAATTCAGCAGTTACAAGAAGTTGAGCTCTAAATATGGAAGCAGTTACATTCACATTCAATAGTATGCTTAACCCTATTTTTGAAGCAAATTATTTACTAACTTATTGTTTAGGTAGATTTTTTACCCCTTCAAAATATTATTTTTAATTCAAATTTATATGTACAATATAATTTCAAAGCAACTTTACAGCAAAGAGCTCCATCAAATAGCAAGTTAAAGGCAATTTACTAAAATGAATATAGTGTTTTTAAACAACCATGGAATAAAGATCTTACCTAACAAAACCTTTTTATTTTACTTTTTATACTTTTTAAGCATTAAAGCACATCTAGCACTTGCTAAAAAGTATACAATGCTTAGTAGCTAAAAAGTATACAATTGATTTATGATTTTATTGATTTATTTTGAGAAAAGACAGATAGTTAAGATCTTTATTTCTTGGCTCGTATGATTTTGAGCCCATAAAAGCTGCATTGAAACTATAATTTGGAAGTTCAAATTATTGAGCCGTACAAAGGTGCTCCCTTATGGAGACAAATCCTAGAAAAATCCTAGAAAATTCTCTTTAGAACGTTAATTTCTTCTTGACTAAACAAAAGAAATAAACTGATTTCTTGGATGACAAGCAAGTGAGTAAATTGTCAAGAAATGTTCATTCTGGAAGTGAACTAATCTGTTAATTTGCTTGCTTTATATAATAATTTATTGTTAAGCTATGTTGAATATATTGCATAAACTACAATACAAATAGACTTGTGTTTTTCTGTAATATTGGGAAGAAAAAAAAAATAATGCATTCAAAGTCTTGGCGCAAAAAAAAAAAAATTAAAAGATTTCCTCATATGCAGCCTCAAAATGCGTCCTTCGTTTCGCCAAGAATAAAGGGCACAATCGGTGGATCCTTCGCGAACTCAAACATCTCAAAATTCATTGCACCCTGATAACGGCAGGACGTTTTTAAAAGAAAACTCTGGATTAAATTTTATTACTGCTTATTAACAGCAGCTGCTACTTTTGCCTGGTGATGAGATCTGTCCTCTAGGCCAGTGGTTCTCAAAGTGGGGGTCGGGACCCCCTGGGGAGTCGCGGGACAATGACAAGGGGTCGCTTGGTGATATCCAAAACTCAAATAAATTTTATTAAACTATTAGAATTACCATATTTTATTCATTACTGACAGAATATAGTTAATAGTTGCATTAAAGAAACAACAACATAAAAATAACAATCAGCCATCAGCCTTTAATTTTAAAAGCAAAATGTAATTAAATCCATAAATGACTTTAAAAAACATTATATGGCTAATAGACTGTTGCATTTTTGTGTTGTCAATAAGCTCATGTTTATATTTGCCTATAGTTGTGTATGCAATATTTACAGTACAACCACCTTGAAAAATGGGGGTCGCGAGCCACTGATATGATTATTTTTGGGGTCGCGGGCTGAAAAGTTTGGGAACCCCTGCTCTAGGCTAGTTTGTCTCATTTCAAAATGCTCTGTTCGGTCTGTGTGGACTTCGCAGTACTCACTTTTAAAGTCTGCATCCTTCGGAGGATGCAGCCTCTGAAATGAGACAGCTTATTTCACCACACAATATATATTCTTTTTATATATTTAACTACCTTGAAATTTAGGAAGCATTAAAAATGTTTTTCTTGTTTCCAAAGCAACTGCTGGTTATCTTTATTTGTAGCATAAACATTAAAATTAGGCAACCCTAAATCAACTTTAACATAATATAATATAATTTTCCCTAAGATATTGGGTTACCTTTTCATCCAGAGTTCACGCAGTGCACTAATTACATATCCTGAAGCAAACTTAAAAGGGCTTATTACAATGAACATGATAATAATAGTGTGCATTATGTGACCCTCTGGAGACTGACATAATACTTCATACTTCTGCCTAATATTAATGAATAACCTTAATGTAATTACACACATAATGTAACAAATGTAAGGTAAGACTGACTGTTTAAGGCTTCTGGCTTGTTTGTTGCACTTTATCAATTTGTGTTGATAGATTTCGGTTCAAGATGCATATTCAAAAAAAAATAAAAATTCTCATCAGCTCTAAATCATAAATCTCCACTTATATAAACCAAACTTCACACTTTTATTCATATCAAATCAATCAGCTTTTCAGTTCATAGAAAATATGCCTGTTTATATACA
Organism: Danio rerio; assembly: GCF_052040795.2. NCBI lineage: Eukaryota > Metazoa > Chordata > Actinopteri > Cypriniformes > Danionidae > Danio > Danio rerio. The sequence goes on from NC_141027.1 coordinate 33,432,489, forward strand.
GCAATTTGTTATTTTTCTGGCTATTTTCGGGATATAAAGACATAGCCAAAAACATTTGATTCTAAACTAGTAAATAATTCTCAACCCTGTTCAACACTTAAAAACCCTCTTATTTTGCAGTCGGAGACGTATCAGGAGGACATTTACCCCATGACTCCTGGGACAGAACCGGCTCTGTCTGCTGATGAGTGGCTCAGTGGCATCAACCGAGGTGAAGAGCTAAACTTATTTTCAGAATGACAATATTTGAAAAGACAAAAGACTGAAACCAATCACCAAAATTTCTTCATCTGCACGCCCAGGCCCCGTTCTCATGTCCTTAAAAGAGGGCTACAACAGACCCAACAAGCTGGTGTTCAAGGCACCCGTGAAGGAGAAGAAGGGTGGAGTGGTCAATGGCATTGACCTGCTAGAAAACGTGCCTCCCCGTACAGAGAATGAGGTGTTTACCTGGTTTATTATGAGTTTTGAAGAACTGAAGGTAGAATTTCAGACAGAGAGCAGCGTTTAATTTTTAAACCACTTGAAAAGTGTATAGCTGTTTATCAGAATAAATGTGATTAAAAAATCAGTTATTGTTCCAAATATTGATTTCTCAACACTTCTGAAGTTTAAACATTGCTATTGTGCTGCCTAATTTGAATATAAATGTATGAAAACTATAAGAACCAATTAAATTGAATTTTATTTATGTTAAATTAGCAAAAATTTGAAAAGCAAAACTTGATAATATTGTACTAATAATTAAATTTTTAATATAGAAGATATGCTTATGTCTCTTCTATAAAGGAAGGAGATGTCATGAAGATGCAAGCAAAACAGTTTTTTGACTGTGTGATATACATTGCATGCGGAAAGTATTTATAGCGCTTGACTTTTTCCACATTTTTTTATTTTACAATCTTACTCTAAAATAGATTCAATTCATTTATTTCCTCAAGATTCTACACACAATACTCCATAATGACAATGTGAAAAAATATTTGTTTTTAATTTTTGCAAATTTATTAAAAATAAAAAACCTGAAAAATCACATGTACATAAGTATTCACAGCCTAAATTGAGCTCAGGCACATTCTTTTCCCACTGATCATTCATCAGCATCATGCTGTGGGGATGTTTTTCAGCAGCAGGAACTGAGAGACTAGTCAGGATAGAGGGTTTGGCAATGTACAGAGACATCCTGAATGAAAACTTGCTTCTGAGTGCTCTTGATCTCAGATTGGGGTGACGGTTCATCTTCCAGCTGGACAATGACCCAAAGCACAACGCCAAAATATTAATGGAGTGACTTCACAACAGCTCAGTAAATGTCCTTGAGTGGCTAAGCCAGAGCCCAGATCTAAATCCTATTGAACATCTCTGGAGAGATCTGAAAATGGCTGTACACTGTCGCTTTCCTTTCTACCTGATGGAGCTTGAGAGGTACTGCAAAGAGGTATGGGCAAAAATTCCCAAAGATAGGTGTGCCAAGCTTGTGGCATCATATTCAAAAAGACTTGAGGCTGTAATTGCTGTCAAAGGTGCATCAACAAAGTTATAAGCAAAGGCTGTCAATACTTATGCACATGTGATTTTTCAGGTTTTTTATTTTTAATAAATTTGCAGTAATTTCAAAAAATGTTTTCACATTGTCATTATGGGGTATTGTGTGCAGAATTTTAAAGAATTAATTAATTAAATCCATTTTGGAATAAGGCTGTAACTTAAAAAATGTGGAAAAAGTGAAGCACTATAAACTGTAGTTAAGTTAATTTGTTATTAAAACTTTGTTCGAAACAACATCACTTATCTTATGTTACTCGCGTTCGAATTCCGCTTGTTCAAAGAAATAAATAAGACAAGAAGTGATGTATTGATGGCACATACGTTTGCACAACATAATTAAGTTTGCAGATGTTTCTAAATTATGAAATTCAGAGAAACTGTCCTAATGTTCTCTTTCATTTATTCCATAGCTGTATATATACAGTTGAAGTCAAAATGATTAGCCTTTGTGTAAAATTCTAATTATTTTTCTAATATTTCCTGATAGTAGTTTTTTTGCAGCACATTTTTAAACTAATAGTTTCAATAATTAATTTCTAAGTAATTCATAAATTAATTAAACTAATATCTAAGTATTTGACATGCTGACAGTCCATAATAGTTTAATATTTTTTACAAGATGCTAGTAAATTGCTTAAAGTACAAACTAGGGGGGTTAGATAAAGTAGGCAAGTCATTGGACTAACAGTGGTTTGTTCTGTACCCAATCAAAAAAGAATCATTCATTAAGGGTGCTAATAATATTGACCATAGCCGGTTTTATTTATTTTAGTTTTTCATGTTTTTCTTCCTGCCAACATAAAATAATTAAAACTTTCTCCCGAAGAAATATATAAAACTAAATACTGTGAAAAAAAATGTCCTTGCTCTGTGAAAAATCACTTGTGAAATATTTGAGAAAGATTTCACAGCAGCACTAATGTTTTTGTCTTCCACTCTCCGTGTGTTTGTGTAACCCTGTGCGTTGTGCTCTCCAGCTCTTGCGGATGTTCTTCAGACAGCAGGAGGAGTTGCGTCGACTGAAGGACGAACTCACACAGAAGGACATTAAGATTCGACAGCTGGAGCTGGAGCTCAATAACATCAGGAACAGCCCGAACATCAACAACAACAATAACAACAGCAATGGTAGCAGCATTTGACACAGAACTGTTGATTTCCTAAAGTGACACACTACAAGCTCCAAACACTGCTGAAACACGGGCTTCCTCTTTCCTAACACTCAAATATCCTTCCTTCAAGACCGCAGGAGAGCCGGCGCTTGTCTTCATAAAGCAGTGTTTCAATCTGACCGCAGTGTTGACCCCACAGCTGCTGTGTGCTAAGTTGACTTTACTGGAGCGATGATTCACTAACCGGGTGAAAAATCTCCCATCACATGACCTTCAGTCACACTACGGGTCAACCTGAAGTGGTTTTGGTACAAGCTATCCATTGCATTTTCATCTCACAATTGTAGACATTACTAGATTGAATTATTAGAACTATTTATTATTTTCTTTTTTTTGCGCTACTTCTAAACAGCTTAATGACCCCATATAGAGATTAAAAAATGAGTAAGACGTGCTTCCCCCATCCAGCTGTTATCTCTTGTAAACATTAGGTCTATTGCATCATTATGATATGACCCACAGTGCTGTTTTAAAGGGATAGTTTACCAAGCAATGCTTGTTGCAAATTTGTACAAATATTTTTAATTCTGCTCCACACAAAAAAAGTAGTATGCTCAGCAGGCACCTTGATGTCAAAACGACATCAAAAACACATCAGTAATGTCAGTTGACTACCTTGATGTCAAAACGACATCAAATTGGTATCTAAAATAGGTGTCAAAACCAGACCAAAATCTATTACAGGATTGTCATGCAGCCCATTTTTAATCATGTTTTGTTTTGATAGCAGTATTAGATGTCAATTTGATGTCGTTTTGACATCAATTTATTTAAATCCATTGTAGGAATACACAATTAAGTGTAAATTTGTTGTTTGAAATTTAAGCTTTTAGATTAATGATAGTTTTCTTATATTAAACTTTTAGTGTCATTGTTTTGGTGGTCAAAATGGAATCAATGTGTGAATGTCAAATGTATGTCAAGGTTTTGACATCAAATAATTAATTCATTCATTCATATTCTTTTCGGCTTAGTCCCTTTATTTATAAGGGGTTGCCAAAGCGGAATGAACCGCCAACTTATCCAGCATATATTTAAGCAGTAAATGCCCTTCCAGCTGCAACCTATTACTGGGAAACACACATACACTCTCATTCACACTCATACTCTACGGACAATTTAGCTTACCCAATTCTTTTCTTTGAACTTGTGGGGGAAACCCACTCGAACATGGGGAGAACATGCAAACTTCACACAGAAATGTCAACTAGCGACCTTCTTTCTGTGAGGCGTTCGTGCTTCCCACTGCGCCACCATGGCGCCCTGACATCAAATAAATTAGCATTTTTGATGTTTAATTTTTTACCCCGCCCTCCAATCCTCAGATTTTTTGGGACAGTCTGTTACACCACTGGGTCACCAACTTTAGTATAGTATCTGATTGCAGCAGCCGCCCAAATTCCACTCTATAGTACAGTTACTAACACCACAGTACAGTTACTGACACCAGACCTACTACTCGCTGTCCCGGAATTTCATAGACAAATGTTAGCAGGTTTGTTTTGATATCAAGGTGTCCACTGGGTTTTGGTAACCAGACAGTTGACAGTAGCCATTGACCATGATTTAGAGCAGAGGTGTCCAATCTCAGTCCTGGAGAGTCGGTGCCCTGCAAAGTTTAGCTCCAACCCCAATCAGACACCTGGGCTAGCTAACCAAGCTCTTTCTAGGCTTTCTAGAAACATCCTTGCAGGTGTGTTTAGGCAATTTAGAGCAAAAAATCTGCAAGACATCGGCCCTTCAGGACCCAGCAACTTGAAGGTGTGTATTGTAAATGGTTAGAAGCTATCCCTTTTTAATGTTGAAAACACAACAGTTCTATAATCGTAATTGATGAATGACATTTTTCCTGTTGACACCCTCCTAAATCCTGAAGTACAGAGCTTGTAGTAAAACAATTTTGTGTCTGCAGTGTGAATTATGTTATAAGTCAGTTAACAGGTTAAATTATAAGCGTTGCAAAGGGGTCATGAATTGTATATTTTATTTTTATTGCATTATTTGAGGTCCACTTGTCGTTCTTTTTCATAATCATATTTTGAAGTAATTGGCTGTTTTCTATCTCGTCTCATTTTCAAACCCTGTTTTGATTGGCATGCCATATTCAAGACTCCAAAGTAAATGGTCACTGTTGGGTAACTGTTTGACATACTAAAATAATAGATAAACACTGCTTTGATGGATTCTAAAAAACAATACGAGTCACTAAGGTTAAAAACTTTCAATGACTATCAAACAATAGTTAATAGATAAACCACCAATACACATGGTAAAAATACAATGTTGCATTTGTATTTTTAATGTATAGTCAACATCTTTTATTTTAGTCTTTGTGAAAAGCCTGCATTAAACGTCTTATTTATGACCAATCCACACTCAAATGATGCAAAAAATAAATAAATAAATAAATAAATAAATGAATGAATGAATGAATAAACAAAATAATAATAGTAAAAGAAACAAAGGAACAGTGTTTTACTGATGAGAGTTGGAACACTTTTTTCTAATGTTCTGCCTTTTCTCATGATGTATTGTTATTTTCAGCAGCATCTCTATATACAGTATCAATAGAGGGAATTTGATTACCCAATTCATGGCCCCTTCAATTGAAAGGAACTGTTTATTGCAAAAATTTAAATATAATTATAATTTACCCTCCCTTAAGTGGTTCAAACTTTAATGAGCTTCTTTTTTTTGTTGAACACTAAAGAAGACATTTTGAAGAATGTTTGAATCTGGAAACCCGACATCCAGTAAAGAAAATTATCCTATGGAGGTGAAAGGCTACCCGTTTCAAACATTATTCAAAGTATTCTCTTAAAGGTTTAACAGAAGAATTAAATTTTTGGGCGAACTACCTTTACATTTATTGAAATGATTTTACAGTATAGATGAAGCAATGTCAGGTTTTATCGTTTATTACACTTTGCACCTGATGATGCATTTAAAAAACTTTTTAAAATTCCACTAATTGTATAGTCATTAATTGAATTAGTGATAGAGGTAGTGTTAGATGACATGCACTGTAGTTTGAAGGGAAGGCAAATGTTGAGAAAAAATGTGGTATAAAGAAAGTTCAGTGTTGTAGGATGCATTTTTGATTCAGTTTGATGAAGGAATGGTAATATCCTATTTTAGAGACAGACTGTGATTTATAACTCATAATGAAGCACTGTTATATTTTATTAACCTTTAAATCAAGCCTATTTATTGATTTCCATGTTCAGTTCGCACTTTTAAATGAAGGTTTTTGTCTTCAGGTTTTTTTGGTTTGAGCTTGTAACCACTTATCCTTGCCATTTCATAATTGTCAAATTATTTACATCTTAAAGTGCTTCTTAGTTTGAATGTATATTGCTGTCGATAGCATTGTATTCAGCATTCAACTTTCAGTGTAAGCCCCTTCAAATGTTGTACACAGGTTTCGGTTGTGCAAATATTATGCAATGTTTCAGTTCTTGAAGGAATAGTTTACCCCAAAATGAAAAATTACTCATTATTTGCTCACCATTAGTCAGTTTGAAACCTTTATGAAGTTCTTTTTTTCTGTTGAACACAAAAGATATTTTAAAGAATGTCACATATTTTTACATTGGATATTTTTATTGATATGTTTTGTTTTCAACAGAAAAAAAAACTTAAAGAGGTTTCTGACAAATTAATGATGAGTAAACGATGACGATTTTTAATTTTGTGTGAACTATCACATTTAAATCTTACTTTATTAATTAAAATATGCTAACATATTTATTTTGCCACCAAACTAGACTTTTCTAATGTTTTTAATACCACATTTGCTCAAACCTCTGATGTGATGTGTAAAGATGTTATCCATACTGATCGCTTTATTCCTGAATAACCCATGATTATGAATTAGCGCTCACCTCGATTGACCAGCATGGGAAGCAAACTCTTGTCCACCTCAGAAATACAGCCCTGAGTATTAAAAAAATTTCCTTGCTGACGCTATTTAATTAAAACAATATGCTGTTGAGCTTTGTGAATATTTTGCCTCATAAAACAATAACACAAACTGCAGCCGCTCCGGATTCGTTATTAAATAGTAATAGCTGGTTTAATGTAGTGACACCAGGGGGCAGTACAACCTCAGCTTTTAACATGTCAGCTCGTAGGCCTACACTTGACACGGAGCAAACATTACACAGCATCCCTCGAAAGGACACGAACAATTGTTCTAGGAAAAAATAGGTTCTTTTCTAGCACATGAAGTAATTGTTAAAACAATAACATACCATAAAACGAACAAACGTAGTGCCTTGATGAATTCCGTGGTGTCAATACTTGCTATACTCTGGCCCTGCATTTGGCACCAGCTCACTGCCTACATGAGCACAATCAATGTTGAAATAGTTTGTGCTGACGGTGCCAGAATAACTATAAGACATTAAGCTAACCATTGTCTTTGATTAAAATGTAGAACATTAATAAGTAATCAGCACTCTGTAGGGCACTATTCTTTATTATGATGAACTGACTATACACCATGTTGCAGAAAAGGTAACTGCATACTACTAAAAAAAAAAAAAATTCCTGCTGAAAATATGCTGCATTGAGTTTACTTTATCTAGACTCACTAATTTACCTGTCACTTTTACACTAAAATATAGTGATAAGATCAAACAACACACCTTAATTACACTCCACGCAATGCTTTCATGCTCTTGTTAACAAAGCACATACTTATACAGGAAATATCCATTTGCACAAAAACGCTGCTTTTTATTCATGTGAAATCTGGTCTTCTTTTTAATAATATTTTTTTTTTTAAATCAGTGATCGGACAACTGTATACAGCTCAGTTAAAACTGTATGGTTTGTATTTAAATAATTGGCATGGCGCCTCCGAATACTTACACAATATCCAGATCATCAAAGATACACAAGCTATTTTCCCTGAGCTTCACAATGCATTGTCACTATGTTCAATTAACCCGCAATATCAGAGGTGAGATTATATACACTTGGCATCACTGCAAATACATAATCTAGCGATCAAGTGTGTAATCACAGTTAATTACAATACGTGGATTTCTGTGGCCGTCAGAACAGAGACAGTTCAAAGTACCATAGAGCCGCTTGTGTTTTCATTCATTTTATTACAGTTAATGGTTACAACTGAGATTATTTGTGAAAATGTCTGCCATTATCAAAGGGAATCAGAAAAAAATATATTTGGTCATTATTTACAAAGAACACGAAACCTCTGAAACTATCCACACAAAAGGGAAAAGGGGATCAGGACTCATTTGACAAGGGCAGACATTCGGCTCTGAACATTTAAAAAAGAAATCAAATCAAATAGAACAAAAAAAAATAATCACATTGAGAGGTTGAACTGTGCATGTCTAAGCAGACATCTTGATGTATTCTTCATGCCTAAACAGCACGTCACAAGGTGGTGGTGATGATGATGAAGAAGAAGAAAACACCAAAGAAACAAAATACACAAATAAAAGATGCAATAAAAAAGTGGGTTAGAAAATGTTCTTCCTTGAAATCCAGTAGTCAACTTTAAAATAGAGTCAGCCATGCACTTCTAAAAGGTTTTTGGTTGTTTTTTTTTTTGTTTGTTTGTTTTTTTTAATACATAAGTCATCACCAGCATTTAGGCATCAACAGTAAAGACAGGGGAAAATTACAAGAGCATACTGGTCTGTTTTTTTTTCCAACAATAATAAATTTCCACACTGTGTTGTCAGCCATTTGAAGAGCTTTTGGGTGAAAATGAAGGGAATCAAACTGAAAGTACAAACCAAACCAAAAGAAAACAACAACAACATCAACAACGAAAAAAAGGCTAAAAACAAATATTTAAACTGTGTCCTCGTTTATACTAACCCACCCCCTACCAGTTGAAGACCTCCCCAAACCATCGCAGAGTGACAATAGGACAGATATACAGGGGTTAAACGGTCAGATCACAATGAGGGGAGTGCATGTTCAGTCATCATCTTCCTCCCCTTCCTCATCCAGCTCTCTTTTCCTCTTCAGACCTCGCTCCTCTTCTGTAAACAACACAGGAGGACCAGGCGTTACTCTCACCCTGCACTCAATTGGCATGTGGTAGCACCTGCTTTAATCTCAAAAACATGCTTAGTGTATTCACTCACCAAAGTCTTCCTCATCATCTACCTCGCCGTCATTTAACTCCTCTTCCTCCTCTTCCTAAAAGTGAGACAAACGGCACAGATGTACACCATGTATCTGCATTCATGCATAGAAAGAAAGCATCATGTGTCCACATTAACCTCTCCGCTGATGTCCTCTTCTTCTTCCTCTTCTCCCTCTTCCTCATCATCCTCCTCTCCCTCTTCTTCATCTTCTTCTCCTGGAGCTGCATCTTCATCGTAGTCCTCCTCTTCTCCCTCTGCGCACACAAAATTAGGTCAATGACAAATGAATTTCTTAATCTCCATTTTAGAAAAAAAATCATCATCTCAGAGCAGCCGGAGTGTTTGGAAACGCACCGTCTTCTTCATCATCCTCATCGTCTAGACCTTCAACGTAAGCTTCAGCATCAGAGTCTGGCGCTTCTTTATCTTCTTTGTCATAGCCGTCGAGATACGTCAACTGAGGGAGCAGCTTGAAAACATTTTCTCTGTAGTCGTTCAGGTTTGTCACCTCGCAGTTGAACAAGTCTAAACTTTTCAGGCTTTCCAATTTTTTCTGTTGAGGAAAGAGGACAGTGAAAAAAACAAACACTGATAAGCATTTGACAACCAACAACAAAATTTTGAGGTTTGTAGTCGGTATTGGTAATACTTCCACACATCAATATTAATAATAAATGTTTATCAGCACATGACTCCGTTAGCACTAGTATGAACGCAGCTTACCAGGGGTTCGATGGTGCTGAGGTCTTTAATTTTGTTGCCACTGAGGTTGAGATGGGTGAGGTTGGGACATTTCCCTGCCAGTACCTCCAGACCCCCTGAGATTCTGTTATCGCTGAGCTCGAGCTGCGGAGAACATGATTCAGTAGCAAATTAATAAGACCTAGCAAAACTTTACACCGCTGGCACTTGTGAAAAAAATTAACAAGAAGCTGCTCGTTACCTTTTTGAGTTTGTTAAGCTTCGGCAAATTGGTGACTGATGTTAAGCCTACATTGATTGTGCTTAAAAATTCCAGTTCCTCAAACTCATCAGTGAGGCCCTCGATTTTGCCCTCATTTGACCGACAGTTGTCGAGCACAAGCTCTTTCACCTGTTCAAGGGCACATGAGAAGAAAAGGATATTAAAATGTTATGATTAATTAATAAAGCATTTGTTAGTCTGTACCTGCAACTTCAAAACAATTAGATGAACGAGGTGGTTAAATCAGCTGTTTGTAACTTCTTCAGTTTGCTTCTAATGTTATTGTTTACCACCAAAAAGCTAACCATATTAAAACTCACATAAAAAGGCACATTTTCATTTACTGTCTACATAATAATCAGCAATTACAGTGTCCTCTAAGTATGTTTTAGTCGATTATTTTATTGATTCCCACGTAGGAAATGTCATTTAAAATACACATTAGTGTAAAAGAAATTTCGTTTAAATGGTTTATAATTCTCAGAAATTACTTTTATATGGCATACAACACATTCATCCTCGAAGATAATTGGCTAAAGATAGAAAAAAACTGAGCACAATAAACACGCCACGACCGAGTCGGGCGCCATTCAGTTGTTAAGTTTACTTCAGCATGCGGTCTACAGTAACAGATAGGGGTGCGTGTTTGGGTGCTTTGACAAAACCTCACATTTGACTCTCCATCCAACAAAATGGCTGACTCCGCAACAAGCGGCGTACATTGTTTTCTCATTGGGAGAACATTTTACTATAGTGCGTGCTGGAACAGCAAAGCGAAGACGCGTAAACGATAGCCTGGGTGTTACACAAATGCATTACATTGTCTTGGAAGAGCGAAGACACGAGGACGGACCCAAGAATTCACGAGTAGGAGGGGCAGAGAGGCGCATGATAATGCAACGGACTCGCTCTTTAAGCGAAAGGTATTGACTTTCACGGAATAAAAATTAAATGTCCCGGCTTTAAACGGGCTCGGCTCTCGGTATTCAGCGCCTCTGCTCGGTTCAAAGCACGGAGACGAAGGCGGCGACGATTCTCTGCTCGATTAAATATCGTGCGTCTTTGTTGCTGGTTAAAATGGCGGCTTGTCCTAGATCTTGCAACTAGAGCAGCGCAGCTTCAAGTTGCGTAGCGCTCACATAAGCGCCCAGTCTGTCAATAACAAGCCGAGCCACACGGCTAAAAATCTCTTTATCCAGCCAGTGGAGACGCACAGAAGTGGCCAGAACACGGTTATGACATTTTAATTACGAGTTCTATTACAGCGTATTGGGGTATGCGTAATGGGGCAATGACGGGGTCCCTGATTATTGTTGCTCTGAATTCATCAGAGAACGTGGTTACACTTCAGATATCGTAAGATAAACACGGAGGACACAAGTGAAAGAGGGAATACCGATTTGGGTTTTGCATTCTGGCAATGTCGTCGACATATGCAGTTTTAAATAGGCTTGGGAACCTTTACGCAACAAGATACACTCTGACACGATTCTTTCTATAGCCAACAACAAATGTGTTCATATGTTTTTACAGTCATAACCAAACCAAATACGCGATGATTAGCAACGTGCCGAAAGCCCACGGAAAGATCCCGCCTAAGTATTTACACAACTTTCTTTGATTGAGAAACGAAAATGTTTTCCATTCCGGCTCAAATCCGTCAATAAAAGCCGTTTGCTGGAGAGATGCCACCAAATTTAGTTGACCGATCGGGTTATCGCGAGCTATCTGTCAAATCGTCTGCACAGCAATCCACAAAATGCGTCCCACAACAAGTTACCGAACTGGCCAACGACCACTGTGACTGGCAAGTATGAATGTTGAATTGAAAATGGATGTGCGAAAGTGTGAGAGAGGCATGAACTGACGGCGGGCGACTTTTGCAGCACTGAGGATGCAAAGGAAAAGGGCGCGTTCAGGGGCTACAAAGTTACAAATATGGCTTCTCACGCCGCTTCCCTTGTTTATACACTGAATGCATGCAGCTCTTGCAGTCTCAGACCACAGCATCACCAAAAGGTCTCGCGAAAGTTGGGGAAATTCGTCGGGAAAACTGGTAAACTTATGGGCCGCGTGAAGGTAGACTGAGATAACAACATCCAAGGCTCTAGGCTCGCAACAAAGTCGCCGCAAACTTTTCATTCAAGACATCAACTTGACGCGTGCACATCTAGTGTTGTCCATCCACGCAGAACTACTCTAACCAACAGTTTTAATAAAATCATATCACTCAGCAATTAATAAAGATGCTTACGTCTGACGGCGTCCGGTTCCGCAACTCCAGGTGAATTCTCTTTTTCATATCCATCTCTGTGAACTCTAAATGAGTGATTTAAACCAAAGAGCGCAGTTAGACTTGGAGTCTTTGCTGCACATTCAGCTATAGCCTCTTAACAAACTAGCTATTGCGAGTCTCACAAACATGATGCCTCAGAAGGTGGGAGTTGGGTGTGGGATTGTCGTCACCAGCGACCAATTAGAAACGCGCAACGGAATGTGAAAACACTCACAACTGAGCTGACGGCCAATCAGCGGCCGATTACAAACTGGGTGGGGTTACAGGAACAGTTAGGTTGATCCTGCGAATCTGTTTTAGGGTGACATCTATGCGATAAAATCAACCGAACTGGCGAAGGCGCCAGATACTAAATAGAGGTTATGGTAGTTGCTTTAGTTTTGAGTGGGGTTATGTACGCTAAGTTGAAGATAAACGAGTTATTTGTCTACCAAGGCGCTTTGAAATTAATAAAATTAAACGCAATGAAGCCCGCAAGGATCGTGTGAACGAGGGTGGTAAACATAAATATTTAGTCAGAGTGCTGCTTTCTGTTTTGAAGCATATAATTTCCTATCAGGTAAGTGCAGTCAGTCACTTTGGACTGATGGATGGTAGACCGTCAGGAAAACACGACCCCTCCCCCTTTTGGAGGGAATGCACGGTGGCGACCACTGACACTATCTGCGCTAAAATCTTCAATACTTATATTCTAGTTTACAGTGAACACAAAGTACGACACTGCGTGTAAGCATGAGTGTGATTGAAGCAGTGGCCGTTTTTGTCCCCGCTTAGATAAATGCTGATATGTAAACAACATGATGGTTTTAACATATGGATCATAATTAGTGAAAGCGAACAAAGTGACTGTTGCATAACAGTATGAGACGTACAGATTGTAACATCCCGACATCTCTAACGCTGTAAGTGGTGATATGACATGAATCGACGTAGTTTAATTATTACATCCGAGCCCAGCTATACGGCAGAGCCCATAAGTTACCAGTCTTATTAAAAACAAGTTTGTCACATGCACTTGACTGCCACATCGCACACTCCAACCACGAGCCCACGCTTTTTCCTACAGTTCAAACCGGCCAATCGTATTTCAGGGGGAGCATTCACTTCCGCTTCTCGCTTTGACTATTGTTGGTATTGAGGGGGAAAAAAACAAGGTCACCTGACTGTTCCCGGCGCCATCTTAATTCGCAAAATACAACACATTCAAATAATTATAATACCATTTATTGACTTTTAAAACGAACAAAAAGCAGCAGACTTTACCTATATTTGATGTCATGTCTGTGTGTCGCTCCGCTACCCCTTAGAAACAACTGTAGAGCAACTGCTTGGCGCATGATTGTTTTCACAAGTGCACCGGCTGGGTTGTTTGTTGAGAGAGCGCATTTCACTGGCGAATTTGTCGTTTTACAACGTTATTTCGAAATCACTTCACACCAGGACATTTTGCCCTTGAAGACAACAGAAAAAAAAATCTTCTTCTCTCGATCTGGCCACTGACTCCAACCCGCGCAAGCGGGCTGCTCTCAAGCCCTTTTGATTGTACTTGCGCATTAGTTGAGACCATTTTTCCTCTGGGTGTGTCTCACTCGTTGTCTGAACGCCCTTGCTAGCAGTACTGCATCAACTGTGTGTGTCAGTGTGTGTGTGTGTGGATTGCATTGCAGAGTGCGTGCACGATGTGCGCAGAGCCAAATCGCATTCGCACGCTTTGTGGCACACACGCACTCCTTTTCACACCACCGACGGCTAACTTTCGTGCGTGAAAGGCGAGGAACGTCACCAGGACAAAGCGTAGAAGATTAGCAAACGTGCACGAACATGTTTGGTCATGCGAGTCAGAAATGAACGTTCAAGAAACTAGTTTTTGCGGGGTAGACTTCACTGGTTTGAGAAATGTCCATGGGGATCGCGGATATCATGTGACACTCGCCGAGAAGCTTTAGATAGTTGCGTTAAAAAGCTATTTGGAGAAATGTGTGCTTATTTTAACTGGACAGTTGCATTGATTAAAAAAGATCAGTTCGTGACGTGTTCAGTCGTCAGCCTTGACATTCAGCCTCTTCAAAACAATGCTTTTCCTTTTCCAGGACCATCTTTCTTACACAATGTTTCTAGTTTTGTGATTTAGTTTCAGCATTTTTTAACCAAACTGAAATATCCAATATCAAGCAGTTAATCACAAGTGTGTTGTTCTCACCACTTCTACTCCATAAATAGATCTTTATTCATGACCTAAAAACAAATCATATTTTCTATTATTTATTTTAGGTCCAGAATTTAGTCATAGCTAGACGAAGCCAGCAGTACACACAGCACTGATCTCCTTTCATAAATGATTTGCCAGACTGCTTGCTGGACATTTGATTCGCTTTCTATATTTACCCACCTCTAAAATATCTCATTTGTAAACATGCTCATGATAATATTATTACTAATAAGACGAACAACAATAATGCATTGTATATGTGCCTTATCAAACTCAAAAGCATATTATATAATACAATGCAGCACATGCTCATTATGTATTTCCCTCTTAAATCTGGTCAATTGTAATGTGTACCTTACTATGGGGAGTTTCTGAACTGAGCTGGGACTGTAATAAAGATATTGCTGTCTTAAGACTTCAGTTAACATGACTATGAGTTTCTAAACTTTCTAAATGAATGTAGTAGGCTATCGTATACTCCAATGTATCATTCTGACTGTTTTCACAACACTTCAGTACTAAATTACGTTCTAACTGAAAACATTTCTGCAATGCAGACACTGATGTATCATCATTGTTACTGCTCATTTCACTATTGTTAAGCTACTTGCTAAATCCTGCATATACTGTATGTGCATGACTGATGTTTTGGACGTAAGCATTAGATAGCTGAAGCATTCATGTGTAAATGAAGAGATTTGAGGAGAATTCACTACAAGTAATGAACTATTATCACACAGACTTTAGAAAACAAAAATACATTGTGATCTGAAGCATCTGTCTTTGGAAGGGAGATTTCCTGAACTGTGCAATCTTGTCTCCATTCTGCATCTCCTGTGTCATTCGGGCCATTGATAGACTGACAGTGAGAAAACATGCAAAACTGGAGTGGGGCTGGTTTGTAAAAGATTTGCATTGAGAACATCCTGTTTTACACACTCAGGCAAGGTGGTCTCGTAATGGAACAGTATTTCTCCATATCCGTAACAAGTTAATGGACTATGCTGATACGTGTTTACGTAAATAACACAGCTGTTCTTTGGATATAGAAGATATGACATAAGGTTGCTAATCTAGCCACTTGATTTTTGAAGGGTACTGTTGAGGGCTCCCTTTGATCATTTAATGAGTGTCCACTGCACACAGGAACATGTAGGTGGAGGGCAATGACCTAAATGCTGACCCACGCCGTAGGTTGTATAACAAATGATTTTGTCAACGGTGCATTTTGCTAAAACACCACTAGATGGCAGTCTTTTATAGGCCCAAAACTGGCTCTGCGAGCACAATGGAGTGACAGTGTTTTAGAAACGTTTAAAACTCCATTAGAGATTTCAAAACTGTAAAAAAAATGTTTTAATGTTATATAGGGACTTGTAAAATACAAATGTTTTTAATTATTTATTATAAAATAAATATGGTGTTATGAATAACCATAATGCATGGGTATACTTTTACACATGTTTCTGGAATTTATTCAGTATATTACACAGATGCCTTAAAAAAAGTTTCAGCATTCAGCAGTGTTGTAATCAGGCCTGTTACTTGCACTAAAAACCATGATGGGGTTGAGCCAAGCAAGGGTGTAGATGGACGGAGGGGACGTAACCCCACCAAAATCCAGAAATTACTGAAATGTTCCTACCAAGAATTTTATCAACTTCAACAACAAAAAAAAAAATAATGCTTCGTCAACCCTTAGTAACCTACTTGTGCACAAATAGTTAAAGTTAAGTTTGCTATGAGTTCACTATAATAATATTACCCAGGCTGTGAAATAATAATAATACAATTCCAACACTTCTCTAAATTTCACTTCAATTTCACTTCATACGTCCTCAAAGCCAGATTGCAGTAAAATCGTGTAAATTTGCAGCATGGAACGTGATTTATTAATTGTTATTTGTTTTATTAAGGGCTTATATTATAAAGTAATTTATTCATGTTTTTAAAAGCGCAAAAACAATTGCAGATCAGATGGAGTAGATCAGTCAGTGCCACTGAAATGATTACTAACTTCAAGCATTTATAATATAAGAGTAAACAGACTGGCTTAAAATAACTTTTGTTGTTATTACTACAAGAAAATGCCTATGTTTTGTTTCTCACCAAGTATATGCAGATGGTATATTGCTGCCATCTGCTGGTGTAGTAGTTTAACATAACACGGGAGCATGACGTCAGGACTTTTCTGCTTTCTGTCGTTTGTGTTGAAACCTAAATAGCAGCTAAAGGTTATCTTTTTAGTATAATTTCCCTTTCTCACATTTATTAGGCAGGCTCATAAGCATTGTCCATGTTTTAGACTTTTGTTTAACACAAACATGTAGGCCATTATCAGTGTTTTAATGAAAGTTTAGGTGTCGATCATACGTTCATCGTAGTAAGATATGTTTACCACAAGAGGGCGATCTAAGAAAACAAGAGAAAATATTGCCGGTGAGGACTGCATCATAGCGTCCTATTTTTTCAGAGATTGTGCTCCTCACAGGTATTTGCAATGTCTACTTTCTACAGGAACATTATCATAATACAAACACTTCATTTATAAGCGCATTAATGATTTAAACCAGAGGCCAATTGTACATTCAAAATGATTTTTGCTGCTTGTTCAAACTGCTTATTTAAAATGAGCCGAAACAACACAATTCTTAGATTTTTACATTGTGTGGGTTTTGCTCTAATTAAGATTTTTAGTGTGTGTGTGTGTGTGTGTGTGTTTGTGTGTGTGTGTGTGTGTGTGTGTGTTCAAGCACAAACTCGATGTCAAACCAGAATTTCCCAAAATTAAATTAATTATGCAGAATAAACACGTATTTATTCAAATTCTTAATAGTTTCTTCTTAAACTGTTATACTAATACATTGTATAAAGACTACTAAAGACATGCACTGTAGGTGAATTGAATAAGCTAAATTGTCCGTAGCGTATGTGTGTGAAGGAGTGTGTTTGGATGTTTCTCAGTGCTGGGTTGCGCCTTGTAGGGCATCCGGTGTGTAGAATATGTTAGAATAGATAGCGGTTCATTCCAATGTGGCGACCCCTAAAATAGAGACTAAGCTGAAGAAAAATGAATGAATGAATGAATGTTAATTAACTTGCATTAAAAACTTTGTTTTATGCAAACGAGAAACACTTCCACTGGTGGTCTCAGATGTTTGGGGTGCACAGTAATTATCTGACATTTTCGGGACCTTATAAAACACAGACTTTCTGACAACATCAAGCCAGAGTGATGGCCAAAAAAACAGTGACCCATTGGCGGGTTGTGTGTTTGTCAGATGAAACAAACTGAAATAAACCCCTTCATTCATTATTAATGTTAATTGACTCTTAGGATCTGATCTAAGATGGAGATTGTAATTTGATAGCCACTTAGAGGGTATTGATAGCCTGCTCTACAAAAGCATTCAAGACCATGTGGCTGAATGAAATTATGCTGTCTAATAGCAAACATTACATGAGGCTAAAATGGTTTTGTGCCTTGGAAAGGCAATGATTTAAATTTTAAGCGAATATTTCAAATTCAGAACCTCAATGTTTCCTCAAAGTATTTATTTGGATAGGTAGTATTCGATAAGTATTTGATTGTATATTATGGATAGGTTAAGTGTTTGTCCAAAACCACAGCATTTGTAATCTGCTTTACACTGCATACAGACACAAGTACACTAAAACATTCAAACTTGCTCAGTGTTTGCACTTTTTTTCTTTAGACGTTATGAGTGTTGAAAATAGCCCACATAATACCCCACCATAAGTTTTTAGTAGTTTGTTATTGTTCCATCTTCTTAGTTTTTCCATTTATTTATTAAATTATTATTATTATTTAAATAATTATTTCTCACTGATAAGCAATGGCCTGATTCAGTGTTGAAACTTTGTAGACCAAGCAATAAGGGTGAAAACCAACCCAGGCTCATTGGTAATACATGCCTCAGCCTACATTTTTGTAAAATGTAAAATACGTTGCTCTGGGTACTTTCGTTGCACATTTCAGATTGCAAATCTACTAGAGGGCGCTGTCTACTTTTTGTAAATATGTTAAGCCCCAGTCAGATCACACAATTTTCATAGTCGGTTACGAATGTCAGATTGTGCGATTTTGTTTTGATGAAATCTTGACATGTCATGGACAACAAATGTGATGTACGTTCCTTCACAATCAGTCATCCTGTGACATCTATGACAAGTGTTATTTCCTAAAGTTCACAAGTGTTGCTGTAACCATCTTAATAATATTTAATTAACCATCTGATTATTTATCTTAATTTAAGTTTTTTATATCTTATTTCATTCTCAATAAACACTGATGCTTTCTAACAACTACATTATTTAAGGGAATTCATTACGACATGGATATAATCAAACTTATAATCCCTTATAATGAAATCTAAATGTATATTTTCCAGCCATGGGTTGCTTATTAAACACTCCCTTGCCTGAACTTGCCACATAAGTTGGAGAAAATGAAACTACATCAGCACCAAGGGCGACGCAGTGGCGCAGTAGGTAGTGCTGTTGCCTCACAGCAAGAAGGTCGTTGGGTCGCTGGTTCGAGCCTCGGCTCAGTTGGCGTTTCTGTGTAGATTTGCATGTTCTCCCTGCGTTGCTCCCCCACAGTCCAAAGACATGCGGTACAGGTGAATTGGGTAGGCTAAATTGTTCGTAATGTATGGGGGTGTGTGTCTGTTTCCCAGAGATGGGTTGCGGCTGGAACGGCATACGCTGCGTAAAAACGTGCTGCATAAGTTGGCAGTTCATTCCGCTATGGCGACCCCAGATTAATAAAGGGACTAAGCCGACAAGAAAATGAATGAATGACATCAGCACCAAGGAAAAATCAGATGCTCAAGACAAAATAATGACTTACTAAAATAATAGCAAAGATATGACAGAGGTTTGTGATACAACAATTACAGTGAAGCATTAATTAAATCCTTATATTCCACAGAGCGAAACAAATCATCCACTCACACAGTTGAGTAGAGGACGGGCACAAACAAACATATAATTTGTATATTTGTCTTGGAAAAAATATATTTTTGAAACGAATTTCATTTGGTATAATTTGTATCTTTTAATATATTTTTTTGTTGGTCAGTTATCTAGTAGATAAACAAGAGTAACAAATAAGATTTGAGGTGAAGTGCTTCAAAACCAGTCCACTATATGCTTCAGCGCCAAAGCACAAACTCATTTGGTAAATGAAATTAAATATAGCCGAAATAAAATCAAGTGAAATATTCACAGTTTCAGAGAAACTTATATTAAACTGTTTTTAATTTTTAGTGACAAAATCATCCATTGCAGGTGAGTTTCAATTTAATTAGTTTAATTCAATTTAATCAAGTATTGAATAAGCAAGACAGGCTTTTACAATGTTTAAGCAGCACTTAATGTGTTTCCAGAATACCTCGGAAGAACAAACTCAGTTGGAAGGCTGAGAGAACTCAAAAACTTTTGAATGAGAGAAGGGAAATGTTTGCATATTTGTCTGTCAAATAAAAATGCTTAAACACTTTAATAATTTGGAGAAAGTAGTTAAAGTTTGATCTTATCAACCCGAGACCCACCCATTAATATGCAGTTTATGACTTAAAGATTAACGGCAGCAGCAGTGAATATAACTGAGAAATTATGTGCTCCATATTGTCCCGTGTCACCCACAGGACGGAACTCATCATGAAGATCTGGGAAAAAATTAAACATGCTAGACTTTCTGCGATGCTGTGGTGACGCGTCGCAGGTATGATATCCGTTGTTATGAACTGTGCCACATTACAGGACAAGAAACAATTGAATCTTGTGTCACGATGCCCATTTGTCACCAACGACATCCTACGTCTAGGAAATCCTGACAAAATTGTGTGATCTGACCAGGGCTTTTCTGTATATGTAGTGTGCATTTCAGATACATGTCTTGGCACAAATATAGTTTGAAATACAGCAGCTTCATGGCTGTTGTGCTTCCTAACATCATGTGTGCATATTAAAAATATTCAATTTCACACATTCTGATAAAAGAGTTTTGGTCCTGATTGAGATTTCATAAAAGAGTAAAAACCAGTTTATGCTATTAAGCACTATGTTCTATCCTCTTTTGCACTTGAACTAAATATTGCCATATAATGACAGGAGTATGACTAAATAATGACAGAATTAAACACCACATGTTCAGAGAACAAACATGACAACATTTGCACACAGATACAGCACATTGATTCAGAAACTTTACATGAAATACCCACATCTTTTTTTTTTCTGTGATGAGAGCCTGAGCATAGATAAGTTAAGATTGATTATGCTTTGTTTCTATCGTGCATTTCCTAAACTGTATTATTTTCTGATTATGTGGTGGACTAATTAAAAAAGTATAACAGATGGCTAGCAAAAAGTTGGAAGGATGTGGAAAAAAGCAAGATGAGTAAAAACAAAAGAGTGCTTGTGGTGTTATGCTTTGTGCCCATCTTCTCCAACATTTATAAAGATTCATCTGTCCAACAGGGTCATTCGATATTGTTTGTTTTCAAACGGCCTTTCTTCCTCCCCCACAGTCTTTGAAATGTTACTTCTCATTCTGTCTTTCTAAATTGTTAGTTTGGATTTATTGGTGTGATACAGTTACATAGTCGCTTTGCAAAACTATAGTTATAAGAAAGATAATAAGAAGATTTATAGCCAAATAATGAGCAAAGGAAACTCTCCCATTCTAAAATCTTTTTTCTTTTTCATGGCATTCCCAATCAATGCTGGCTAGTGACTGATTACATGTAATCTGAATTATGTAATTAGACTGCGTAAATATAGTGGTTGTAATTATTATGTAAAATCTAAATTCATAATCAGATTACAATTACTTATTTTATGCATTCATTTTCAGACCTTCTAAGGCTTTTTTCATGAAGAACCCAGTGTTGCTGTCTGTATATCAGCACGAACCAGATCCTCTGGATGTATTTTTTTAAAAATTGAAATCTTTGTCTCTCTTTCACTATTTTCTCTTTTCTCTGTTTATCCATGCTAAGTGTATGACTCCATCCTCCAGCTTGTAGATAATCACATTGTAGCGCAGCGGTGGATCCGTAATTGTGTATTTACTGTCTGCAATACGCCGCACTGGTGCCAGAAGGACATGAACCAGACAGACAGTAACTTCAGGCTCTGGAAATGGAAATCTGCTAGAGATATGTTGTTATTCACCCAGTCAAATCCCTTGTGTGTGCAAACACACTTGGCAATAAAGCATTTGATTGTGATTGTCATTCAGATATCAAATTATTGAGCTAATGACGGCTTTTTATCAAGAGAAAAACTTTTTAAATCTAACAATTCAGATTTAAATGGAGGCCAGTGGAAGCTTCTTAAGAGGGTAACCCAAGGCTGAACACAATTATAAAAAACAACGGAAAAGGTGATTTCACTCACCAAGAGTACACACTATCCCAACCCATCATAAATCAGCTCTGTCCTCTGAAAGTGTACTAAAGTTTCTCCCTCCCTGGCCTGCTTTTTTTCCTCCCAGGTTTACAACCTGGCTTCTCTCCAGTCACTCCCTCGTCCTCTATAGGTTTCACTATCATTCACCATTCATGATAAGGTCTTCTGATTTACTTACAATGACAGTCACTGTGCCCTTGAGCACTGTCCTGCCGGGAACACCAGCATAAATAGCCACCAGTTTAGGATACTGATTCAGAACACTTTGTATATGCAGCGTTAAGTGATCAAACAGCTGTGGTTGCCAGATCTTTACTCTATACTGTATATAGGGTCGGTTTTTGGTGGCATAGAGCACAATGAAAATCACACAATCAGCAAACTGAGAAAATGCCACCACACACAACATTAAAATAATACAATACATTAAGCAAAATATAGAACAGCCTATAACAAAATGGGACTATGAAAAATGGGTTCAGTGTTTTAAATGAGCTCTTCAGCATATTCAAAATAATTATCACCATTTCCACCTTTTCACATCGATAGTATCATTATTAGGAGTTTAAGCGTAAAGTGCTGAAACACTATTGTTTTTGTAAAGATTATTATTATTTTAAATTAATTATTATTATTCAGGCCTAGTTTGTATTGGTCAGACCAAACCGTAAGTCCAAGAGAGTTGAAACTTGTTCAGATAGTAGTACTTTGGTAGACTACATCCTTACCAAAAATCAGCCGAATCAGCCCATAGGTGATGCCACAGGGCTAAAAACCAACAAAATCTTTTTTGGCCACCATTTAAACCATTTGTCGCAGTCTAAAAAACTTTACATATTTGGAATTCTTGGATCAGAATTTTCTGTTTTACCATTTTAGTCACTAGATGTAATTAAACATACTTTAATGTTTATTTGTTACCATTATAACCCCTAGATGGCAGCAAAAGACCACTTTATTATTTTTTTCTCATTCATTTTTAACGGTAAGTCACTAAAATAGCAATTAGCATCATTCTAAATAACTTTAAATATTTACATACGACACAAAATATAAGTATGTTTAATGATTATTTATTGATATGTTATTAAATATGTTATTAATATTAATGTTATTGAATTGAAATATTTCACTAGACTGTGTGTGAGTCTGTTCTCCATCATAGACATGTTTTACTGTAATTAAAACATTTGGGTTGTCCTGATTAACTTGAAATTTGCTTTACATTATTTCCAATGTGGTGTGTTTGCAGTATGCCTAATATAATTCAGAGTACACTTTGTTTGTTTGGAAAGAAATAATGAGCCACCAAAATGATCGACTGTAACACTGACAGATTGCAATACACAATCTTTATTCAAGCATTACCTTGCTTGTTGTGAATAATTATGTAAAATAACTATTGTGCTTTATACAGATTGTTGCTCACCTATGTATGTTTTTATCTTGCAGTGGCAACCTTGATTTCAAAATGAAATCAAAAATGTAGTTTGATTTGACTAACTAACTTCCTTGATGCCACAATTTTGATGTGTTTTTTGACATCAATATTAGGTGTTAATTTGATGGCATTTGGATATCAAGGTAATTGTCATGCATTTTAGGATACAAAATCCATGATTGAAACATTTCTTATATTGTAATACTTTTTGGTTGTTATTTTGGTGGTGATAAGAGCAACAAAGTGTTTATGTCAAATTAACATCAAGGACTCTCTTTTAATGGTCTAGGCGCTAAATGCATGGCACAAAAGCATTAGGGGAAGTCCGAATCCACTTTTGTTATTTTAAGGATGGAAAAATACACTCTGCGCCCTGGAGCATGTTCTAACAGGGTTGTGCTTTTTCTCTTAATGAGTTATGGGTGTCATTTAAGCATAACTTGCATTAAACCCAGTCTCATCTCTCATTCCCTTTAAGAGGCAGTTGCGTCACACCATGGCACATTTGCTATTTACATGGCAGACTTTGTAAGTGGGAAAAACTAAATTCTTCACCAGTGAAAAAACAGTTAAACAGACCATCTGCAGCGTGAGGATAAAGAACGAGCCTCCTCAATTCGGCCTCTTTACTTTCTCTTAATTTTACTTTTATTCCTTATTTTACTCCTTTACTTTTGTGGGCAGGGAAACGGTTTTGTACAAACTCCACTGAAGACATCCACTAGCCTACATATTTATTTTAGTTTGTTAAGCATTAAGATTTGTTTCAAAACTATTTCTAAATTCATTTCTAATTTCCAGCAAATGAATAAATGAACAATAATAACGAAGTGTACACACCAATGTAATATCCAATGTATATCCAAACACACATCCTGTTCTTATGCCATACATGGTGATGCATACATGTCCAATACCCTCACAGATGGACAGATCTAAACTAGTTTTTTTTTTAACTAATATAAATGTGCATGTAATAAATAATGCAAATTGTCGTGAATAAACTAAAAAAAAAGCCCCCAAGATGAATAAGGCATGCAGGCAGTAGTTTTTATATTTATGTAGAAAATAATAATTTTTGTAACAATTTAATCCTTTAATTTTTTTCATATGTAAAGATATTTGTGTATTGCTGTACATCCTGTGTGTTTAAAGCAATGTGTAAGCGTTTGGACCTGCATAGGCGCATAACTAATGTGCTTTATTCTGCAAATTTAGACCAGTTTTTATTTGGTCAATGGTGCGTACTATTTTAGTTCCTCAAAATAGCAACGCGCCAACAATGCACCTTAACACACCTCCTTTATCCCAGAACACCTAAGTGTCCACAAAGTGGCACGAATGGATTTGCTACTTAAACAACATGGTGCAAAACGGAAAAATTACGGTTGCGCTGGTCTGAAAATAGCAACAAATTGTTCCAATTATGTCTTGCACTTTATTGCGCTGGGTGTATTATAGGACCCTAAAGTTTTGACATCAAATCGATTTCTAATTTGAAGTCATTTTGATGTTGTTCTGACATCAAGGGCCCCGTTGGGATCCATATGTTTTCTTTCCAAAAACAGATATGCATAGGCAGATAATTGGGTTATGAACATTCCAGTAATATTCCACAAAAACTACAATCTTTCCACACAGTGTTAAGTGAATACCTCTGAAGTTTGGAGACATACACATCTTTTTGTTCCACCCACATTAGAAGCTCCGTGACACTTTAGAGGAAAACTAGCGTGAATTTGCATGTGGTGTATATGAGCAGAGAATTTGTCAGTCATCGTACCCTGCACTAGGAGACGGTCTTTGAGACACAGAAAGAAGAAAGAAAGCGAGAGCTGAGCAATATAATAGATGGATTTGTGAAAAGGCTTGGGAGGGGAGCTCAAGATGAGAGCGAGGGAGCAGAATAGACAGACAGGCGGCCTGTCAGACATATAGACACCGAGGAGAGGATTTAATGAGTGTGTGCATGGAGGGGGAGGATGAGAGAAAGATGGAGATTTGATGGTCCCATTTCCACTGTCTTCACAAGCCCCTTTCACCCCCAAACCTCTCTTCTTCCCTGCGTCTGAGTGTCACCCAGGAGAGGAACGCACATCTGCTTAACATGCAGCTGATATAAACAACACACACACATACACACACACACACACACACTGACATTAAGACAGAGACACTTAGAGAAAGAAGATGAGGAGCTGAAAAGATACCATTAAATGATTTATAGCAGGGTTCGAAGTAATGAAATGTTTACATTCACTGTATGGCCAAATCCCTCTTAAATAAGGGCTATGAGGAAACACATCTGGCCGAGGTGATCACAATGAATTTACCATAAAAACACAGTGAGAGAGCCTTTTGGGTTATTATAGACTATTTTGAGCGATGTAAACAAAAGCAATGGTCCCAACATATTTCCTGTTTTACATTTCTATAGCTTCCAAGAATCTTAAAAGAGCCAGATATTGATAAATAATGTTATGATAGCTGTTTTAACATTAAATTATGATTGAATTGCCTCTTGTTACAGTTATAAAATTTGATAATCCTGCTTGTTCGATAACAAGCAGGAAATGTTCATGAGTCAATGACATAACCGCATTGTAATGATTTATAATGCAAGATTAAAATACTCAAAAAATAATAATTTAAATCAAATACCTAAACATTTAAAGCAATAGTTCACTTCTAAATTAAATAAACTTTCTCATCCTCAAGTGGTTCCAAACCTTTATGAGTTTCTGTTGAACACAAAAGCTGATTTTCTGAAAGCTGCAACTGTTGAGTTCCATGGAAGAAAAAACAAATACTGTTGAAGCCAATGGTCACTGGTTTTCCGCTATCTTCTGAATATCTTTTTTTGGTGTGGTTTACAGAGTTTTAATGTTAGTACATAGACTTTAAACAAGGCATATAGACCATTAAAGTGTTCAAATGCAATCCAGGCTTATTCTGATTATGTACCTCTATATACATTTCTGGAGAGAGCCAAATGCATCCTAGGAGCTACATTTTTTATTTATTTTTTTCTTCAGTTGTTGTTTTCGCGAGTCCACCAGAGGCCGCTGTGTATGCTTTTTCAGATTTCTCTCGCAAGCGCTATTCGTGCCTGCTGCTCTCGTGTAAATCCACCAGAGGCCGCCACTCGACTCAAAACCCATCGTCACGTCAACTCCGCTCTACATCTTAAATCCGCTGACTTGCGTGTCGAGCTAATGGACAAACTGGTAACAGTGGGAAAACCAGCCACATGCAGGTAAGCGGTCAGCTGGTAAGCAAGAAGAGGAATTGCATCATTCCGCCCCGTAGCATTCGTTTTAAATCCATACGTAGCTCTGGCTACATAATGCGCGATCTCCAGAAATGTACATAGGGCTACCTTTTCAGGATGAGCCTGTGTTGCAACATGTAATATTGTTTCATGGTTTGGTAACACAACACTTAAAGAGAAAAAGAAATTATCACAAATTATCAATCAGGCAAATAGGATAACTGGTCACATAGATTTTTTATTTGACTCCTTTATAGAAAAAACAGCAATTGTGATTTTTAAAGATAACACACATCCCCCTTACTCAGCTTCTTAAAATGTTACCATCAGGACGCGGGTTATAAATTCCTAGAGCCCGAAGAAATGCTCATAAAAAAAGTCATTTATCCCAATTGCAGTTGTTGTTTTAAATCAGATCACTGTTTAATGTGAATGGTGCGGTTGTTAAGAAAGATCTGCAGTGTTATGTATAGGGATAATATTTGTTAAGTTTTTATTTTATGTGGTTGTCTTGATGAGCGTTGCTATTATTTGACTGATGTATGTTACCAGTGTAAAAATTTTCTTTCTGTGCCAAGCAGAATGGACAATAAAGTTTAAATTAAACTAAACTGAACAAATCTGTGACAAATTAATTATCCCTTTAAATAAACTAATTGTTGATGCTAAAACAAATACATGAACTCATCCATGTTTCCTGCATAAACATCCTATTACCTATCATTACATTATCATTCATTCCTTTTCTCTTTGGCTTACTTTCTTTATCCTGCATGCCAAACTTTTATAAGCTTTTTCTTTTGTTGAACACAAAAGAAGATATTTTGAAGAAAGCTGACGAGTTTTATCCATTTAACTCCATAATAGGAAAAACAAACACTAAAATGAACAGTGCCATCTCATCTTTGGGTTGAAAAAAAGATTTTTTGATGTCCTAATTAGTGTCAAGCATTAATTAGGTAGGTCGATCCCCCCAAACCACCCTGTAGTTCGCACCCTGCTTGTATGGTGTTCAAGTCTGTGCACCTGTTTTCATTTTTTATCAAAATAAAAAAAAATTTTAAATTTTTTTTTTTTATCTTTTTATCTGACTTATTGCCCTTATCTCATTTTCTATGACAAACATTCATTCTTTTTCTTACTTCGTCAGGGGTCACCACTGTGGAATGAACTGCCAACTACTATATATGATGAACATAAACCAGAATAAATTTTCAGTTACCACACATTGTACACCTACCTCCTACAAATGTATTACATACAGGGTGTTTGGGTCCACAAGACCTAATGTAATTAAAGTACGTATGGAAATTCAATCCCAACCTGATTTCACCAAGTATGTTCCTGGAGTAACATCTGTGTTGATCCTGGAACAACATTTCTGCCAATCAGAATTAGGGGATATGTTTACTGTTTATGTTTAGTTTAGGCTTACGGTTAGGTTTATGCACTTCTACATGATTGTTATCCAACGATTATTACCCTCTAATATTGGGAATAATTTACGGTTGGGTTTAGGAGTAGAAAAAAAGGTATGGATTAGATTTTTCAACAAAAATGATGTTCCAGGATCAAGATAGGATCGCATTGTGCTTGGCAAAATCGTGTCGTGTGCAGATAGAAGCTCCTTCATTAACTCTGTCTTTTTGTATGCAAACCAAAGCGGACCAACATAGGCTCATTCCGAAAACATAGCCCTATATACGTTTCTGGAGATCGCGAATTATGTAGCCAGAAGTACACATGGCTGCATTTCGTCTTTAAAATGAATGTTACGGGTGCGGTATGATGCTGTTCATTTTTGCGTTTACCAGCTTGTCATTTACCTACGTATGAACGGCTGCTGTTACCAGTTTGCCCAGTAGCTCGCCCTGGCAGAGATCCAAAGAGGAGTTGATCATGATGACGGTGTTCGAGCCTGGTGAAGAATGGTTTCAGAGAGCAGGTGAGACAAAATCAGAAAATTAAAAAAAATGAATTAAAAATTTTCGTGAGAATGTGGTAAAATCTGAAAACCTGGTAAAATCAGACAAGGGCTTTTCTTTTTCTGGACTGCTATTGAAAACTGTCAGTTGGGTTTAGGGAAGGGGCTGGATGGGTCAATCTTTGCTTTTAAAATACTGTTGGTTGGGTTTAGGGAAGGAGGAGGGTGGGTCAGTCGATCGGTCAGTCATAATTCAGTTTACAGCAGCCTTAGGTGAATTTGCACGAGAACAGCAGGTGCGAATGGCACTCGTAAGAGAAATTTAGGATCTCAAAATAGAAAAAGCATACACAGCAGCCTCAGGTGGATTCACAAAAACAAAAACTGCAAAAATATAGCTCCTGAGACGTATTTGGTGCACTCCATTTATATAGAGGTACATTTTCAGGATGAGTCAGGGTTGAAGTGGACAGTATCCACAATATACCATACATGCATCAACTACAAAAAGTACATATGTTCCACAGCTAAACTCTTCCTCTCGTGTATTGTACAGGCTGGCATGTATAGGTAATCTGTTCAATGGGGCTGACAGAGCAAAAACAAGTACCTTAATTCATATAAAGTCAAAACATGTTAAAAAAAATGGAGCGGGTCCACCAGACCCATGAACAGTTAAATAAATATGAACACTACACAATGGTTAATTCTGGATCAACATGGCATTTGTGCAGTTTCATGTCAACATTGTCTAAAAAAATGCTTCCATAACACCAGCTAATGGATCTGATGGCAAAGAGAAGTTTCCATGAGTGCTTGGTCTTGCTGCTGGTGTCGTGCTGATGTCCATCTTGTTTAAGCAGATGTGACAGGTTGCTAGAGCTCGTCAAGCATGTCTCACACAGTGTATCGTGACTCTTTTACCTGCTCACTTTCTTTTAGGAGTCTTGCAAGCAGCATATATTTGTGCACATGTGCTTATTCCTTTCTCATTGACGAATAAGTAGGCTAACTGCAATTAAGCATGCATGCGTTATCAATTGATCTGTGCACCCGTGACCTACTTATTATTAAAAAAAATACCCAACATTTTTCTAAAAATATGCTGCCATTCTTTTTCATTCTGTCATCATTACCTACATCCGTTCAGACTGCCATGTTGTCAGCCTGTGTCACTTTGGCCTCCTCATGGCGATGAGATCTCAAGAAGACTGTGACAGAAATAAGCAAAGAAATACAGTGGAGGAGGAAAGCAAAAGGAAGAAGAGGCATGCATGGCATAGTAAATATTTATGAAGGGGGAGCCGATGCTCTCTGGCTTGGCGATGCGGTGCGTTGAAGTACATTAACAAACACAGTAAGCAGTCCGCATGAATCTTTTATATGCTTGGAGGTCAACGACAATAAAAGACAACAAAGGGTTGCAGCAAGCACACACAGCAACCCTGAAATCAATCAGCTGTCAGCTCCGTTCACTCTCTCTGCAGACCAACAACACCAGGCAAACAAACTGAAAGCGAGCTGAAAGTCTTCTCAGAAACCTCTCAAATGATCTCATGCGCAGAGACAGAAAAAAGTGGATTTGGTGATTTTTTGGGGATTATTCTAGTAGCAAAAAATAAAAACAGCCTGTGTGCCAACAAGCAATCAATTTATCTCTAGTCAATAAAGGAAATTACTTAATCATAGATATTCATAGCCAATATGCTAGTTTACCCTGTTCTTTCTTGATCATATAAAATATACATTCTTTCATAATTGGGTTAAGAAGTTTGGTTAATTAGTTTGTTTTTCCAGCCAAACTAAAAGAAATAATACTTTCTCTTGAAAAAAAAAACATAATAAGAAAATTATATTATTTGAAAATGATATTATATGTATCTGCCACAGCCATATCACCCTGCAACCCAAGACCGGTTACTCACTGAAGCTAAGCAGTGCTGAGCCTGTTCAGCATGGGAAAACTAGGTTGCTCTTGGAAGTGGCAGGGGCATAGCAGACGTTTTAAAATTGTGGGGGACAGCTAAACGAGACCTAAAAGTTTACGTTCATATAATGATTAATCACCTGTTTCTAAATGTTGCTACACCCCTGGGAAGTGGTGTTAGTGAGAGCAGCAGAGGGCGCTCAACCTGTGGTCTGTGTTAGTCCTAATGCCCCAGTAAAAGTGAAGGGGACACTATACTGTCAGAAAGCGTCATCTTTTGGATGAGACGTTAAACCGAAGTACTGACTCTCTGTGGTCATTAAAAATCCTATGGCACTTCTCGTAAAAAGTAACCACGGTGCAACGGGTGCAACCACGGTGTCCTGGCCAAATTCCCTCCATCGACCCATACTCATCATGGCCTCTCAATCATCCCCGTCCACCAAACTGGTTCTATCACTGTCTCTCCACTCCACCTATAGCTGGTGTGTGGTGAGCTCACTGGTGCCGTAGTTCTGTGGCCGCCGTCGCATCATGCTACACACTGATGGTGGTGTGGAGAGACCCCCCCTCATGATTGTGAAGAGCTTTGGGTGTATGGCCATACACAATAAATGCACTACATAAATATAAAGAATAAAATAAATAAATAAAATATTTCCTTGCTCTGTGATGTACACATATTAGATTATGAAATTGTTTATTTATTTACAAGATATACATTTTTTATATGAACAATTCAATTTTCAAATGTTAATCCTTAATACCAGGAATTAAATTTCTATAAATTATATAACAAAGGTATTTTTGATATTTCCAGTAGTAAAAATGTTAATTCCTGAAACAAATAATGACATCACTATAATGAAAATCAAATTAATGACATAAAGAAATAAAAATGACTATAATAGCAATTCAGTTGTTGATATTAATATTTGCCCTGTATTAATCATGCCATTAATCAGAAATCGTTAATCGTTTTTTTAAAGTTCACTGTTAGCGGTTTTTGTTAATTACACAGCATTTCACTGTAGTATGAACTGAATTTTTACTGTAGGACAGTTATGCGATGTTACTATATTTTAAAGTTGCTTTGTAAAATTACTGCATAGTTCATAATGAAAAATAAATGATACTGTAAACATTGTACATACACAGCAAGAAAAATGTTGCTGTAACTGTAAATACAGTATTTTTTGCTGTAATTGATTTATAGTAAGTTACTGGTAAACTGTGGCCAGTAAGTTACTCTAGATTCCACAAGAATTTTTTAACAGTATAACTATACTCCTTATATAAGCACTTGAAATTTAATCTAGTGAGTAATTACTTTTTAATATTAAAAACTCAATTTGAGAGGCAAGCTATGGTGACTTTTTTAAGTTTAAATTTAATGAAGAATATGATTTTTCAAATATTGACATCAATTATAAAAAGATTTAATGACACATTATTAGTTTGGCTAATCTGCCCCCCCTATAAAAATACTTTGCTCAATCATTTTTATTCACATTCCTCTCTTTTCTAAGATGATGAGTGTTTTTCTATCAAGACAATGAAGGACATCTGAGCATCAAAAGGAAACGAGAATCTGCAATGGTTTATATCTATGCAGGGTCTATCTTATCTTTGTCGCTCACTGTTCTTTGTTGAATTATAAGCTACAAGTACTTAAGAACAATGCAGATTTTCTCATGATGGCCATGAGGCATCGCATCACACACACACACACACACACACACACACACACACACACACACACACACACACACACACACACACACACACACACTTGCAGTGAGATAACATCAGCCATCTTTGTGTTGAGCATTTCCAAACCGCATTTTCCTCTCAATTGTAATTCTTCTGCAGCTGTGGAGGAGCAAAGAGACTGCAGTCCCCGAGGATTACAATGACTGTGGTGTCTCAAAAACTAAAATGACCATTTTCGAGACTCATAAACTATATGCTTCATTCCGCATTGTTTTTTGCTTTGTCAATCATTACATGATCATTTCATTTGATATTATTTTTGCTTGAAATGTCTCTTTTTTACAGTTTAGAGCAATTTAAATGTCCTACATGCATCTTCCAGTAATCAGCAGTGTTTGGTTCTTCTCATTTTAGACGAGCCATTTGTTCAAAATAATGGCACATGAGTAAAGCATATCACCGCCTTTACAAAAATTAACCCTCATCACTGTAATAGCAGGAAACAAATTGCATAGAAATCATTCTTTATGGTAAACAACCCATGAAAATCCATAAACTTTATTCACACTTCAGTTCATGTACAGTAAAATATATAATACATATAATTAGATTATTTTGTAATGATGCACTTATAAAAAATAGTACATGGCATTTATTTGTACTATCTAGGATGACTTGTCATAACTATTGAATGCAAGTGAATGCAGATATAAAAAGGCTATAAAGACTCCCACACTTCCCAGAGTGAGCTGTCAAGATAAAAGATGAGAGTTTTAAAGTTGTTCTGAAGGCTTCTGTTTCTTAACTTTTGCATATTTTAGAAGGAGGCAGTTAATTCAACATCACTGCGCTGTGTGCCGGAACAGTGTGTGGGTGCATAATCACAACCATTTTGTGGCTGTTGGCGCAGCTTGACATGCTTTTGCTGGGGAACTCATGAGGGTCATTGGGCCGGTCATTAGGATTGTTTCCAGATGGATCGTGGGTAGTGATGCGGTACGGTGACAGTGTACATGATCATTGTCATGCTCCCTCACTCTGCAAACTGACTCATTGTGTTAATCTGTGCACCACATGCACATGCTCTGGTAGGAGGAACACTTCGGTGGCTATAATAATGGGTCTCCTGGGTTAAACCGTATGTAGAGACAGCAGAAACAAACTAATTGCTGATCTGAAGTGAGGTGATTCACATTTACTTGTAGATGGTAAATCAACAGCTTAAAGAAAATTCGGACATCAATACAGGTTCAACTTGGTTAAAAGCATTTGGACAATGCTTAGGCTATTACACATACAAATATATTTTAAATAACAAAAAGTTTTACAAATTAAATAATTTAAAGACATAAAGTTTTACTCACTTCAAGTTTAGTCTACACTCTCAGAAATAAAGGTATGAGAGCTGTCACTTGGGTGGTACCTAAAAGGTCCATCATGATACCTCAAGGGTACATATTGGTACCTAAAAAGTACAAGAGTGTTTCCTTTTAAAATTTGTAGGTACTAATATATACTTTTGAGGTACCAATATGGACCCTTCAAATACAAATGTGTACCTTTTGAAAAGGTACCACCCCAGTGACAGCTCTCGTACCTTTATTTCTAAGAGTGCATATGTTATGGACTCTTGTGTCTGGCATGAAAACAAAGTGACTTTTTCAATCAGTTTTGACATTCAGAAAGAGACTTTCATAGTTTACATTCAAAGAGCCGAATTATCTTAATGACATAATGCTTTCTAACCATTTGGTTATTTTGTTTATAAGGGATGGTTCACCCAAAACTGAAAGTTCAGTCATCATTTACTCACATTTCAATTGTAACCATACTCTCTGTAACCATACTTCCATAGTATTTGCTTTTTATTCATTCATTTTCTTTTCAGCTCTTTATTCATCAGGGGTTGCCACAGTGGAATGATCCTCCAATTTATCCAGCATATGCTTCACACAGTTTTAACTTCCAGCAGCAACCCAACACCAGGTAACACCCATACACTCTCACACACTACAGCCAATTTAGCTTATTCAATTCACCTATAGCGCATGTCTTTGGACTCTGGGGGAAACCAGAGCACCCGGAGGAAACTCACGCAAACACGGTGAAAACATGCAAACTCCACACAGAAATGCCAACTTACCCAGCTAAGGCTCGAACCAGCAACCTTCTTGCTGTGAGGTGATTGTGCCCACTGCGCCACACTGCTGCCCAGTACTTGCTTTTCCCACTATGGAAATCAATTGTTACAGACTGTTCAGCAGAAAAATTGAAACTCAAACAGGTTTGTGACAAGTGACTTCGCTTGACTACAAAAAGGGGAGAATAAAATACATTAAGACACCATTTGAATAATAATAATAACAAAATAACAGAATCAAAAAACAAAAAAATATATAACAATGTAATCGCTGGTTCAGGTCCCGACTAGGCAAGTTGGCATTTCTGTGTGGAGTTTGCATGTTCTCCTCGTGTTCGCGTGGGTTTCCTCCAGGTGCTCTCCCCCACTTGGAGGCCTCCAGGGTGCAGCCTTACATACTTGGGTCCTCCCTCCACAAGTCCAAAGACATGCGCTATAGGTGAATTGGGTAAGCTAAATTGTCTGTAGTGTATGTGTGTGAATGAGAATGTACGGGGTTTTTCCCAGTACTAGGTTGCAGCTGGAAGGGCAAAATATATACCAGATAAGTTGGCGGTTTTTCCCAGAGATGGGTTGCGGCTAGAAGGGCATCCGCTGCGTAAAAACTTGCTGGATAAGTTGGCGGTTCATTCCGCTGTGGCGACCCCGGATTATTAAAGGGACCAAGCCGACAAAAAAAATGAATGAATGAATGATAGTTTGCGGTTCATTCTGCTGTGACGGCCCTAGATTAATAAAGGGAATAAAGCAGGAATGAAAATAAAGCAAGAAAATGGAAAATGGATGAATGAATGAACTATAACAACAACAACAACAACAACAACAACAATAATAATAATAATAATAATAATAATAATAATAATAATAATAATAAAAAGAAGAAAAAGAAGAAATAAGTGAATAAATATATTATACAATTCTAAACACTGGACGCATCTTTTGACTTGCCAAAGATTTTTTTAATTCAAACCAAAGACAAAACGTGAATTACAGTCAACCATCAATATCTTGCACTTCCTCGTTAGGACTTAGCAACGCTCTCTACACTGACATGACTGTAAAATCCACAGATTTTCTCGCTTTCCCTAAAATGTGCATTCGCTATGCTTATATCTGCTTTAACAAAACTTTACCATTTTCACACACTCGAGTTTCCTCTTCAACCATGTAAACAAATCGCATGAGCGAGCTCTTTAAATCACTCTCAACAGTGTCAATCACACTGAACTGACCAATAATGGGAAGGATATCCTCCACTCTGCTTTCTTATTGGTAAACGGGTTTTGGTTATGATTGGCCAGACAGGTACCGTCAGCGATCTCGTGATCTCGCGATATCTCAGGCATAAGTTGTCTCGGTGCAGCGCTGTAGCGGGCTGAGTGTGGGAGCTCGACTGGCAGCGGAGCCTCCGTCTCGCTCTCGAGCCAACTGCAACCCGAGATCTTCAGGCTGTTTACTTTGCCTTTTAACTTTTGAGGGGCCCGAGGAACCGCGTGCTCGAATGTTTCAATGGTGAGTAAACACTGCTTCTCTGCCTCTCGGCGGATGTGAGTGCTTTCTTTGCTCATTTACTTGCAGTGCTAACACGTCGACAGTGCAGTGCCTTTGAGTTGAGCACCAGGACTGCTAGCAGCTAGTCTCAGTCATTCTAGTTGGATGAACTCTTAATTGCTGAAAATCAATGAACGATAAACTCCAGTTCCCTTAGCAGTTTCACCGTGCTCGTCCGTTTGACAGCTTGTCCTTGCGACTGTAGGGGAATATAAAGAAGTTCCTGCTCCTCTTGCAGCTAACCAGTGCTAGTGTGTAATAATCAGAGTTTAAAGATCACATCTGTGTGATGACAGCTCTGTAATATTGACAGGACAGCAGTAGTGACCTGTTCTGTCTCTTTATCATGCTCTGACAGTGTTTTCTTTCCCTCTCTTGTGGACGTGGCTTGTGCTCTACTATCAGTGATCGGACAGCAGGGCTCTTGCTGATAATGAATCTTTGCAGGATTGCCTCCTTTGGGCATATGTGGTTTTGTTTACAAGATCCTATATATCTATTGGTGGGAGCTTTTGGTCTGGTTGTATTTTTTTCCACAGATTAATGCAAATACTGGGATGTTTGTACATGTTGGTGTCATTTAAGCTGTAGAAGTCATTGCAATAGTGCAGAAATTACATTTTGAATGAGTCCATTTCTCAAAATAAAACTGAGGTTATTGGAAATGTTAGGTTTTTGTGTTGTAAAGGTGCACCTTCCTTTTTTCCCTGGCTAATAAGGGTTTATTTGACAAAAATCATGCAACGGCATCACTTGATCCAGCTGCAGTGTACAGTTGACTGATTTAATAATAGCTACAACATAAGCAATAGTAATTAGGGCTTCACGTTATTGGAAAATTCTGACAGTACGATATTTTGTTTTGCTGCAATGAATAATGCAATATGAACATGATTTCACCAGATGACTTCGCTCTATTTGGAAATATTTCATTCACATAGATAGACTGGGATGATCTTTCTACGCAGTGCATCTGCTTAAAATCTATTAAACTGCAAGCAAAAAATAAATAAATAAACAGTGCTTTATGGTTTTCTGGGGACTCAAACACTATTCAAGTACAGAATTTGAACAATCAAATGAAAATTAAAAATGTTTATCTTTAATAAATAATCTAATGCTGCAGTGGTACTATTGCAGATACACACATTGCGATATTGATGCTCAAACGATAATAATAATAATAAATAATAGGAATGATTTGTAACATGCAATAGTAATCATAATATTTAACGCTTACTTCAAGATTGACCTGTAATGGATTTTACTTATGGTGATAACTACTTTGGACTGCACTGGACAGTTACTGATTAATAAACTGATAGTATAAAATTGATTCTTTAGAACAACAAACAAAACGCACAACATTTAATAAAATATAAATGGTGCAAAACTCATGACAAAAAAAGTAGTATTACCATTTAGTATTAGCAGATGAATTACATCTGGATCTTTTCTTTTAGTTTGTAGTAGATTAATAAATGTTAAAATAACAACTTAAAATGTACTCGTATATGTTGATATCAACTTAAACCTAAAATGAACCGCATAGATACAGCATGCATGTATTTAATTAAGTTTATGTTTACAAATTGAGTCTTATTGTAAAGTGTTACCATTTCATATAAATTCTGAGTGATCAACATATTTGCCATTTCTGAATGTCTGCGCATTAACTAAAATTGAAATTGGATACAAATGTGTGTTGCATGTTATATGTTGTTTTATAGACCATTTTGAGGTATGTAAACAAAAGCAATGGTCCCAACGTATTTCCTGTTTTACATTTTTCATTTCCATAGCTTTCGAGAATCCAAAGAGAGCCACATATTGATAAATGTTATGACGGCTGTTTTAAAATTAAGCTATGATTGAATTGCCTATTGTTACAGTTATGGAATAGTTGGATAACCAGCAGGAAATGTTTATGGGCCAGTGACATAACCATACTGAAATGGTCTATAAGTTTCTGTCTGTTGCAATGTGCATATCACTAGTTTAAATAAATATGCAACTTCACTTGATTACAAACTCCTAAACGTGACCACCTGGATATGAAATAATGCAAATATCTTGTAGCAGTTGCAGTGTTAAAAAAATCTTGGTTAAAATGGTGCATTTATTATATTAAACAGAGCAAATATACTGCTGGTTTTACTATTCTAATGAAACACCTAGTCAAAGTGTAGCGTTTTGTTTGCCTTAATGCCTTAAATGTGCAACTGACATCTCCTGTTCTTATCAGCTTGCAGTCTTGTGTTTCAAAACAAACTCCAGGATCAGTGATTTTTGCTCCTATAGGCCACTCCCATACTGTAAATTGCCTGCGGATTCTTCTCAGTTGCTCCAGATAATAAAAGCAACCTGGAAATACTATTGGTATGGATTTTTGCAGATAACAGTTGTTCCAGCAATTGCCTACGGTGCCGATTAATTGGCAAAACCGATCAATCAGTCAACCTCTATGTTTATTTTTGTTAACGTTTTTATAAACCTTGTGGTATATTTTATTCTGATTGATCTCATGTAATCAGATATTTCCTAATTTTCGCTCTGCATGAAGGGTAGTTGATTATACGATCCTTGCATAACTTAAGAAGTTTATAGAATTATCTATCTATCTATCTATCTATCTATCTATCTATCTATCTATCTATCTATCTATCTATCCATCTATCCATCTATCCATCTATCCATCTATCCATCTATCCATCTATCCATCTATCCATCTATCCATCTATCCATCCATCCATCCATCCATCCATCCATCCATCCATCCATCCATCCATCCATCGTAAAGTGCAGTAGCAAACAGCTTTTTTCTCTTTGCTGTTGAAGGCAATGGTAATAATAACATTTGCTTTAGCCCTCCATATACATTTCTTGAAGTTTACCCTGCTATAGTTTACCTCCTATGTTTTACCTTGGTAATGTGAAGAGGGGCAATGATGTGAAAAACCATTCAGTTGAAAGTGGAATAAGATGTTGTAGTGAACGACTGTTATATTAGGAAATGCTATTCTTTGTGCATCTTTTCAGAGTGCCACCGAAATAGCAGCTAACACCCAATTTTGTATGTGTGATGGGCTCACACTATCATTTGGACACCTGGACCAGTAACAAATTGGCTGCGGTATGGTCTTTACATTAGCTAAGTGCTGTCTGAAATGGCTACATGAGTCGGTTATAGTTTCAGGGATCAGGTGTTCAAAGGACAGAGCGGAGTCATCATATTTGAGCTGTGTAGAATTGGCAAACTGTCTATCTGATAGCCTCAGTTGCAGAAAAGAGTTCAGTCCAGTAAGGTGAGATTTGTGGAAGAATTGTTTTTTTGTTCTAGGCTGTGCCAGCTCTGCTGTCCCCTAAGAAACAAATAGCTATTCTGTGCTGTTTTTCTTCAAGTAGAGATCTTCATCTCTCTGGAGTCCCAGCTCTGGTGCCGAAGGGTGAATGGGGCAGTAAAGAGGATAGTACAAAGTGAAGTATACGATGTAAACATTGGAGAGGTTAATTGGCTCTGTTTTGTTTTTCAAAGAGTTTCCAAATATTTTCTCTAGAATCATGTTTGCAGCCATGTCTTGGCAGTTCTTTATAGTAAACATTAGAAATAAAAAAAATGTGAAAAATAAACATTCAGGTATGCTGTGTTTGTCAAAATGCTGATTTTTATATTTACAGTATTAAAGAAATCCTAAATATATTTTGATTTGTAGTTTTTCATTGTATAATAACAAAAATGTGTAAATAAGAAAAATATAATTAATAATAACCTGCAACTTACCCTAAACCAAATCCATTATCCTACCCTACTTAGCACTTGTACATGCATTACAATGTGTACAGAGTACTGTAAATGTATAATGCGGTGGTACTATTAGGGTTGGGTATTGTTTGGGATTATTTTGATACTGGTGCTAAATTGATACTTTCAAACCATTACTGGTGCCAAAATAGTGCCTGAACTGATACTTTTGAACCACAAAATTATGGTGGATGCCTCTAGAAAAACCTCTAATTAGTCAAAATCTTTTTACAGTATACAGAACAATATAATTAACGTTTAAAGTTTACATCAATTCATATTATATATATGTTTGAATTGAATTGCAATGATATATTTCTTTTTGATTATTTGTTTGTTAGCATGAATTTAAGATTTGCATCATGCAATTAACGTTACATTAGCTCACTACCAAGCTGTGGAAAGGCTGTCGTCTAAAACATAAAACACCTTTTTTTTTCTAGGGTTGGGTCTTGTGACTATGTTTACATAAATGTTAGTAATCTTAAATAGGGCTGGGCAATTAATCAAAGTAATCAAAATCGACATTTAGAACTAATAATCGATCACATTTTATCAGGTAAATTTTTTTCAATTGTTTTCCCTACCATGTGTGGAGTCATATGAAGTCATGTGTATTTTAAAATCAAGTAATGCACCCTTCATTCAAAAATCTCCTACTTGTAATAGGTGAGCTTGTTTACTGTACAAAACTTGTCAGTGAACTATGTGAGGGCAAAAAAGAATAATAAATAAAATAATCATTCATTAATCGTTATCGAGTTAAAATGTTCAATTAATCGAAGTTTTGATTAAGGCAAATCGCCCAGCCCTATGATTAAGGTGTTTACATGAGTTGCTTTTTGAATGTTCCTTTCATGATTCCATTTTACATGTTATAGCACATTGATTAACGTTGTTGCATCACCAATGATATCAACATTTAATTTGCAGTTTCATGTAATTCATTTTTAATTTTTCGACTTTAACCATAGTTCAGCAGTTTCACTTTCATTCAACAAAATATTGTTCATGCTTGAGCTATTGAATGAGACAAAAATAAGAAGGAATGGTGGAAGAGGTTTTTTTTTTTGGAATTTGTTACCGCTTGCCAAATGGAAAGAATAAACCTCAGCAATTCGTGATGCAGGTGTCAACAAGATCAAACCTCTAATCAACAAGAATAAAGGTCTAAAATCACAGATAGCGTCTGTGTCCCTCAAAGTTGTATAGAATTAAATGTTTAGAGATGGTGTGACACTACGCATGCCTATGTGTGCCATAGTGCTTATGTCTTTGAAGCAGCATCAGTGGCACAGAAATTAGGCACCAAAATTCATATGTTGATTCTGTTTGATTGTGTTGAATCTGGTGCATACCGCTTGCATAGGTACCAATTGCCAAAATGCCACCGGGTTCCGGTACCCAACCTTGGTTACTATATCAGTTTATTCTAATTTCTAAACATTGATTAAACCATTAACCAGATCTACAGAGAGCTCCTATTACTTATTTGTTGACAGCTGGGTTTATAATTATTAATACAAGTTTGTGCAGATAGTTGGTCCATGTTGCACTCTATAGTGCAGTTATAGGGCACCTAAACTTAGAGCAGATCCAAAGGTGGTGTTGACCTGACACATAAAAAGAAAAGGAGTAAAATATATTCAGTGTGTATAATCAAAAACCATAAATGTATAAATCAAATTCGAGACTGGTGTGTGTTTATTTTTCATCAGTTTAATTTGTACTTCCATGCAGGTAAATTACAGTAAAGGTGCATTTTTGTTAAGTATTTCCTGCACTCTAAATAGATGATAGCAAGCAAGCTTTACTGACACTGTCTACAAAAAGAAATGCAAGTTCAAATCAGTCAGATCGTGTTGCTTTGTCATTGCATGTTACTTGTTGTATAAACGCAGTTTAAGAGTGTCTCTGTTTTTGCTAATTTGTCTTTTATGCACAGTAACTATCTACCTAGACCTTTAACTCAGGCAAACAATTCTCAGTGGCTTTGTCCTGGTACGCTTTCTCTGATCAGCTTTACCACAGGCAGCACATTTGCACTCCAAAGAAATCAGTTAAAAAAAATCTAAATCCATTTGCTCACAAAAGTGTAACAACTCGGTCTCCTCTGATAACAAAACACCACCTTCAATTTTCTTCAAAGATGTGATCTCTTGTCAACCTTTCTATCATGACTAATTATAATGAGACAACTTAAAAACCCCATAGTTCAGTTTGATTAAGAGGCATGTGATATTTTGTCACACTAATTTTACTCAGAGGTACAGAAGGGAATTCCGGTTGATTTTGGCCAAGGGGGAAATTTGGAACACAAAGGAATGTTGTAAGAAAAGAGGGCGAGTAAATTGGCAAGAGCTTGGAGTCATTATGAAGCCTGGTTTTCAAAAGGCCTCCGAGAGTATGCCGGTGTTCAGCTTCTGTGGCTGCATTATTATGTGGGTGGAGGAAGAAGACCTTCAGCTATTCATAACAATAAAGCACTGTCATAGTCATCGTCTGGAGAAGTGTCTACATAAAGTCAGAACGCTTTCAGCGTACTATTAGTAGTAATCATGCTTCAACAAGAAACGCCACTATTCAATTGCTATAAAAGTTGTAGTAGTATTATGTTGGGCTGGAAGGGATTGTGTGCCATTCTTGAGCTTGTTGTTGATTCTGTTGTAAGCACATGGCCAGCACCTCCTGTGGGGACTAATAACAGTCAAATTTGGGAAGTCGGTCCCACTTGGCCCTTGGCTGGACACTTCCTGAGCCCTTGGACACAGGGGCCACTCGTAATTTGGATCACTCGGATGCTCTTGATGAGTGGAGAGCTGGCCAAGGAGCAGTGCTGGTGCAGGCCTTCTGCCAGCATCACTAATCCACCGCTGCCGTGCCCTCCCTATACAGGAAAGTTTAAGGGGAACTTGAGCAAATGCTTGCTCTGCCGAACTGGGACAGAAAGCACTATGTATGTAAAGGACGCTAATGGATTTCAGGCATGTGAGATCAATAAAACC
Organism: Danio rerio; assembly: GCF_052040795.2. Taxonomy (NCBI): domain Eukaryota; kingdom Metazoa; phylum Chordata; class Actinopteri; order Cypriniformes; family Danionidae; genus Danio; species Danio rerio. Next base: position 33,475,026 of record NC_141027.1, read on the forward strand.
TTAAGACTGAAAATGTTTACAGCTTTCATGTAACCAATACGCGTCAACTGTGTTGCTGACTTCGAAATAGATATATTTCTCAAATTTAGTGTGGAAGAATGTACTTCAGCAGTGTGAATTAGCTTTGTTTCCCATAAAAGAAATGCATGATTTTTATAATAGGCACTGACATTTTGAAATGAGGCAGGAATTTTATTTGTACATGCTTGTTGCATTTGAATTAATGTTTTCAGTGTATGTGTGAATAGCTTAATGAAAGTCTTGTCATGAGGGATTTGTGCTGGCAAGTGCACAATGCCTGAATCAATAGGCAAAATCATACCTTTTCATGTAATTATGTATAATTTAATAATGTAATTGCAGCTCAGCTTGCATGGTAATTGTATAGTTAACCTTGCCATTGTGGGTCCTGATGAATTGTTATATGTTTTATTTCTCTTTTAATTTGTGTTTTGAAACTTTTTATTCTCTTTTTTATATTTTTAGACCGCAGTTTTTTTTTATCTAAAAAGCACATTTAATTAAGAGAAATCATGAAAACTATTTAATTTATCAACCATTTATTTGATAAATAATTTACTAAATATTTATTTATTTGATAAATAATTTACTTTATTATATATAAAAATAATATATATATTATTAGCCCAACGTTTGAATTAACTTTTTAAAAATATTTGCCAAATTATGTTTTACAGAGCTAGGAAATTTTCACAATATTTCCTATAATATTTTTTTTTTCTGGAGAAAGTCTTATTTGTTTTATTTTGGCTGGAATGAAAGCAGTTTTTAATTTATTAATGAACATTTTAAGGTCAAAATTGTTAGCCTTTAGGCTATATATATCTACAGAACAAACCATCGACGAGAAATTGCCTAATTAACCTAACCTGCCTTGTTAACCTAATTAACCTAGTTAAGCCTTTTAATGTCACTTTAAGCTGCATAGAAGTGTCTTGAAAGATTATCTAGTAAATATAATTTACTGTCATTCAGGAATGGGACGATAACCGTTTTCAAGGTATACCGCGATTTGGAAAATGCAAGATTTCAAAAACGTCAGAATTGACAGAAAGACAGCAGAAGTCAATGCATAATTTATTATTTAGCCTGACATGTTTACTGCTCCAAAATATATAATAAATGTTTCTTAAAATAAAATATATTTTGTTCAAAGGGTAAAAAAGTTACTTTTTTTTTTTACTCAGACATTTATAAAGAATATATTTTTATATCAATACTGTGAAACCGGGATTTTTTTTTATCCAAGGTTGTCATACTGTACCATCAGAATCTTTCACCGGCCCATGCCTACTGTCATAATGGCAAAGATCAAATAAATCAGTTATTAGAAATGAGTTATTAAAACTATTATTTTTAGAAATGTGTTGAAAAAAAAATCATCTCTTCGTTAAACAGAAATTGGGAAAAAAAAAATAAATAAACGGGCCAATAATTCAAGGGGGCTTATAATTCTGACTTCAAATTTTTTTTACAGTTTTCCTCAAATACTCTGGTCAGCAAAAGAAAAAGAAAATGTTGTCAGTTTCATATGTCCTATTTCTAACTATGCATTGCCCAACTTTAATCTTAGTGTTTTTTTTCCTGTGTTTGGTGCATCTTGGCTCATCTTTCAGCCTTTTTTCGCTGCAGTCGGTGCCCATAGCTAGCAGTCAGTGCTGGATAATTTCTGTCTGGTAAATGATAGGCCTACTCATCTCACACTGTTCTTAAAAGTCTTTTAAGCTCTGTATGTCAGAGCCCTTTAATGAAGCCATTTTAGTGAAGCGCTGCCTTGTTGTTTTTTTTTCAGGTCTGGTTTTTGCTTCTCTTTGAAAAGCTTCTGGAAGGCCACAAATTGGCTGTTAGATTCCTGACTAAATTGCAGCTCAAGTGTTGATTTTTTTCCCCTTTCTGTTTATTTAAAAATAAACATGTTCTGCAAGTTTTCTTTGGCTTTTCTGCTTTGTAACTTAAATAAATAATAACCAAAAGTTTGAACTGTGAGCTGAACTCGCGGAGGGGTTGCAGGAATCTCATCTCTTATGCTACAGTACATAAATAAGTGTCATGGTCTTAGGCGATCATCTAGGAGGGGTTGTTTTTGCTGGCAGTTAAACCCCTTTCTGGGCGCCTCCATCCTAGTTTTGTTTGCAAACGCATCTATTCATATTTCAGACAGTGGTGCCCGACTATCCCAACCTCAATAGTTAAAATCTCTCCAGCCATGCAACAAAGGCTTTAGGCCCTGTCTACTCAGGCATCAAGAAAAACAGTATTTTAATAACAATACAGCTGGTGTTGTTCTTTCTCTTATCTATTGTTTTAGCTGCTGAACAAACAGAACAAAGGGAGGGGGTGTTGGGGGTCCAGTCTAGCAATTATTATTTGGCAAAGCAGACACCAGCCAGACTTTCTAAGCACATGCCAGCTTTGTGACGTTCTCAGAGTTATGGTAGTGATCAGACTGCACACAGTGGGTTCTGATGGAGGAGTTCTCGTTGGCCTGCTATGTTTCCTGCTGTCCAATAAGCTGTCAAGCTATTGACATGACTGTTGGACATGTCACACCCCACCTGCTCTGCTCCGCCGCCCAGCTGAGATCAGATGCAAGGGCCTGGACCTTTTCCCAAGCTGCTAGTTTTTCAGTCTCCTTAGTGCTCCAGTGGGTTTTCAGTAGTGTGTGCCCGGTCGAGCTAGTGACGGTTGACTTGGTCTATGAGTTACTGTCACACACTAGCATAGCAAAATGTTGAATTTAAAACCTAAACATGGCACTTAAATAGGCTTTTTAATGAAAGCATTGTGATTTATTTATTTTTTTCCAAATTTTGTCTGAAATGCATTGACCTCCTACAAGGATCTGCTTTCACGCCATGTCGCCTCTCGATAGCTTGCAGGTGTGAAGAGAATGAGAATGTGACCTTCTGTGAAAGACAAGGTGCGACTGTAGAGCTTTGCCTTGATCTTCAGCAAATATTGTGCCGGTGATTATCTCCAAGCTGCTTAAAGTCCATCAAAGGCTTGTGTCATATGAGAGCTTCGGTGTCTTGTGACAAGCATGAACCCTTTGATTTCAGCTTATACAAAGAACATTTCCTAAATTTGTAATGCGATTTTTGATGTTAGACTTGCTGTTGGCATGTTTTGATCGAATCGGTGAGTCAATTTGATTGAATCAGTGTCTTTTTTGTGTTAGAAGGACTGTTCTACCCAGACTCTGCTTTTAGGCATTGTCAATTCAATTTTTTTATTGCATATTTTTCAATGCATGTTTTCTGAAAGCAGTTTTAGAAAGATCAATGCTTTAAACCCCTAGTGACAGGAGCAAAAGAAACCATCTTCCTGTCTATGTCATCTAAGGAGACAAATAAGATGATGACTGGGAACTCATCCTCTGGTTGATACTTATTTGTCTTTTATAGCTCTTGCTATATAATTAATAGACTACTACTGCAATTAGGAGTATTGGAGGAGAGCTTTAAATTCTTTAGTGTTATTGAAGGCATGCAGAAAGTAGTTGAAGTATCTCCTCTCACTGTTTGCATCTAATGACTCATTAAAAAGATTGTCAAACTTTGAAGTGAGTTTGTCTCATGAGTCAGACTTATTCATTTGAATCGCTCTGCTCGCAGATGATGCTCTTGCTGAGTCATTTAAAATTATATCTATTGTAGATTTCCTTTTAATTAATCTTTATCAAGTGACCACATCCCGCTCTCCCTCATGAAGTCAATACGTAAGTAACTGAAACTGCAATTCATTGACTCTCCTTTGGGGGCTGGCTCCAGGAAGTCCAGATGTTCACTGACTGCAATGCTAAATTAGCCAATTTTACAGCTGATAAAAACATGTTTACAGCCTGCTACAAAAAATGGCTTTTGTGCATATAGCTAATACTACTCTTTATGACAACTGTGAGGGGTGAAATTTTTCATCCGTTTCATTTTTATTAAGGTAAATTAATTCATCAATATGATCTAACAAAGGTAAAGGGGAAAAATTAACCATTTTTGCTGTGCATATGGCTTGTAATTGGGATTAGGTAAACATTTGTTGAGTAATTAAACATAAAATTGTTTGATAGTGTTAATTTGGAAAGCCAAAACTCTACCGGGTTCACCAGACCCATCAACAATGGCTGAGTAACCAAAATACGAACACTACACAACGATTAAGTATGCATAATTAAAGGCGCGGCTACTTGAGAGACTGCTAGGTCTCACTAGTCACTGTCATGTCACCTCAGCTGATTCCGGCTTGTATTTTTGTTTTGTTTCATGTGGCCTTACACAGTCTGTTGTCATTTGGAATTATTTCCTACAATTATCAGATGATATTGCATGCTGTGTGCACTTAATTGTGCTCACAAACCCTTCTGGTGGCCTCCATTTCTCAGGTGAGTGAAATTGTATACTTCTATACCATCTCTACAAATATATTTGTTTATTTAAGATAAATTATCCAAAACTGCACTCCAAAATCTGACAGATTTTTAAAAAAAGACTAAACACTTTATTGATATAGTACTCAGCCAATAAGCACATGTGGTCAGAACACAAACAAGTTGCAGGTAATGAAGTATCAAGCGTTTCTCCCAAAGACAAGCTCATCTAAGCAAAATGGCAGCATGTGTCTAAAGCTCCGCTCACACTCTGCCTCTTTTCCCTTGTTTGGTATCCCCCGTTTGGTGCGATGATGCCCGAACAAAAATGTGATGGTTGGCCACGCCTACTTTTAGTTTTATTTGCACTCTTCAGAATCCTTTGGGTGACGTCATGAATACTACGTCCATATCTTTTATCCATCTTTATTAAACAATTCTGTTAATTAGCAACCCAAAAAATTGCCATCTAAAATAAAAGCGTACAAAAACTGATTTTTATTGAATAGCCATTTCATCACATTAGGCAGAATGAAGACACTGATCTGAATGTCTATATCATTTTCTCTGTGGCCCTGATAAGACAGTCTTATGATGATGCTTTGAATATAGGCGTCCTTGTTTCTGAAGTTTTATTTATATGTTTGGCAGTTAAGCACACACTCTTTTCCATAGAGGAATTCAAGCCTTTTATTTTTTTTACAGCTTCACAAGGGCTGAAAAAATCCCTTTAAAGTACGCTGCTCAATCATCTACACTTATTTGCCCATCTCACTGCATGCATAATAGCTCTCTGTTTTTCAAGCGTCCTTTGTACTGCTTTGGCTCCTTTGGCACTTTGAGGTCAAGAGAAGCCCTATTTATCAGGCAGCCTTCAGTGAAACCTGTAGGGGAGTTCTTGAAAAGCACATTTAGCCAACATTTGAAGTTATTCCTAAATGGAGCCCTCTTATAAGAAGCCTGCCTAATCAAAAGCATTCTTGAGTTGTAGTGCGAGTGTTTTTGTTGAAGGTGAACGGGGCTAGGAAACTCTTTTGTCTGTGTGGTTTGTGTGTGACAAAGCAGGGTATATTTATATGTCTCTCAATCAGTGGTGGACGAAGTACAAGAATTAGGCACTTTAGTAAAAGTGCAGATCCCCTAATAAAATGTCACTCCAGTAGTATAAAGTCCTCCTTTCAATATTATGTGCTTGATCTTTAATTTACTTTAATCTTTCATTTATTTTACCCCTTTTACAAGATGTAAGATAAGACATTGGTGTCTCCACAATGTGTCTGAAGTTTCAGCTCAAAATATCCATTAGATATTTTAGTATATAATGTAGAATCTGCCCATTTTGTCTGATAAGAATGTAGCTGTTTTTGTAGCTTGTGGCTTTAGATCCAAATGAGCTGCTTCTCCTTGCCCACCGCTCTGACGTGCGTTTCTGCTTCTCATCATGCGTTACGCCAGATAAACAGCCGTCAGTGATAGAGACAGACATGAATGAAGCTGAATTAAGGTCACTCGTCAAAAATAAAAAGTAAGTTTATTTGATTTATTTGCAGTAGAGTCTATTCAAGCCTTTCTGAAATGATGAATCTCACACAAATGCTGTTTGCTGTAAACTCACACATGTGCACGTTTACTGACATGGCCATAGTGATTGTAGCAGTTAAGAATTACACAGCAATTGTATTCTATTACTAACAGGCTCTGTTTTAAAAACGTTTTAAACTAATAAAATGTATTGAGGTGCAGCTGGTCATAGAGAGTTTTAACATATGTTTTAATCCCAGTTTCTTTACAAAAAATATTCTGTGAACATGTATATGCATGTTATAATGGAAACATGGCACCAATTCCATGGGAGGGGGGAAACCGCACTCCTATGCCACATTGTGGCGGGCCTCAAAATCACTGGGATTTGAATTCTTTTTTTCTATCGTCAGTTAATTTAAAAAAAGAGACCTATTGTGTTTATATGACTCCAGTGTGACAGAGAACACACTATACCTACACGCAGTTCTGTCCAAACACCTCACAAAAGCAGATTTTCATCATAGTGTAATTAAAGTTAATTTAAGTAAGTAATTGAATGAAGGTACTTGCTGATGTTGAATGCATATTTTGGTTAATGCCAAAGCTTGTACATTGATAATCACACTGATAATTCATGATAATATAAGTGGAAACATGTGAAACCACATTCACATTCTGAACTCAATTCAGATGTATTTTTAGTAAAATGTTTGAGACTCACTCTGAATGCATAATTTGAATCAATACTTTGTTACCTCATGAAAAGATGTCTGTCCAATTCACAAATTAATTGTTTGATGCAATTTGTCTACTGATTTAACATGTTGACTGATCAAATTCTGCTTGCTCTTGAATTAACCACCACTATCTAATCTCTGAGCTGGTGACCATTTCTCACCTTTAAAATAATTTTTTAACTCATTCACTCAACTCATAACTTCATTCAGGAAATATTTTGAAGTAATAAGTACAAAATTCTGCTTTATAAGGAAGAAAAGGAGAAGTTTCCTAAAATAAAAATACTTAAAATATGTACTTGAGTACAGTAGTGAAGTAAATAATTTACTTTCAAGCACTGGTCAACCACAGTCACAGAAACGTTGCATAGCCTAGGGTCTTCTCTTTGGCTTATTTTATAATGTCTGTTCTCAGAAGTATAGGAATTCCAAAAAAAAAAAAACATACTTTGCTTCTACTGGATTAGTATCTGTATCGATCAACACTTTGTATTTTGGTATTGGATCAGTTCTAAAAAAAAAAACAAAAAAAACATGGCATTGGTTGTTTTAAGTTTCTCTGAGGGCGAGGCAGTGGTGCAGTAGGTAGTGCTGTCGCCTCACAGCAAGAAGGTCGCTGGGTTGCTGGTTCGAACCTCGGCTCAGCTGGCGTTCCTGTGTGGAGTTTGCATGTTTTCCCTGCCTTCGCGTGGATTTCCTCCAGGTGCTCCAGTTTCCCACACAGTCCATCGACATGCAGTACAGGTGAATTGGGTAGGCTAAATTGTCCGTAGTGTATGAGTGTGTGTGAATGTGTGTCTGGATGTTTCCCAGAGATGGGTTACGGCTGAAAGGGCATCCGCTGCATAAAAACTTGCTGGATAAGTTGGCGGCTCATTCCGCTGTGGCGACCCCGGTTTATTAAAGGGACTAAGCCGACAAGAAAATGAATGAATGTATGAATGAAGTTTCTCTGGAAGAACTGAAATGAGTTTAGCACTTCTGAATTGAGTTTGTAAAACAGTTTATATGACCTATTCTACAAAACAATTCTCAAACTAGTTTGAAAAGTTACCAGCTGCGATGATGAACAGAAATGGTCTCTATCTGACAATCTCTTTCAGAAATAAGCCAGTCGTCTCTTTCTTTGGCAAAAAAAAAAGTTGTTGAGAAAACTGAGGATTTTCACCAGGAAGTGTTTTTTCAGCAAGACAGCCATGAAATGAACCCTGCTGTGCTTCCTGTCTTCAGATATTTTGCACAGAAACACTCATATACACGGGGTATGGAAAGCGTAAACCTTGCAAATACGTTTTTGCACTCGCTTTGAAGAAGAGCAACAGCTTGGATATCTGTTAATGTGTTGAGTGCCCTGAAAGCCCTCTGACTGAAACATGTCATTTCCACAGAAAGCAGGAAGTTAGATTCAGTTCCAGCCGCGCACATCAAAGAACGCTCTGAAATCTGGAAATGCTCTCTGTGGACTCAGGATGATATGACTCATTTCGGTAGATGTTTATTCTGCTCCGCTGTGTTTGTGCTCTTTTATCAAATGGCCTTAAATCAAGCGGAGATTTTTCCGATTGAAGGTCATTTCAGGTCAGATTTTGGGTAATCAAGAGCATCATATTGGGGCTGTGTTTCTAAGTGCACAGTTTTTACCAGCCCCGTTTATTTCAGGTTCAGACCAGCCAGAGCACATTTTCAACTCAAAATGGCCCATGTTAGCATGGTATTTAATTCACGCCCTGAAATTCTGCAATTTGCTCCTTATGAAGCTCTGCTGCAGGCATACATACACTGCTGGAAACCCATTGCACCTTAGTTGTTTCTCTCTCCCTCAGGCCCATGTGGAATATTCCTGCCGGTTCGGAGGGAGAGGGTGGGGGTGAGAAGCCCAGCGTGTGGCTCTCTCGCTGGGGAACATAGTTGTTCACAAGCTCAGTAAGAGGATTTTTCTCCCTGTTGACTGCCTTGATGCCAGGTAGGGTGTTTGGCAATGGGGGGTGGATGTTTTTGTTTTCTATCAGAAAGTTTAGAAGATGAGCTTGGTGGAGAAGAGTCAAACGGATTTCTCAGATCACCTTTTAATGTTGTTTTGCTCGCTGCTGCTCTAGAGACAAATGGGAAGAATTGCAAACTGCTTCATGAATATTCACGAATGCTTTGCAGCATCTTGTTAACATCAGAGTCAAGATTCATATCAACAAGAATACTTTAGATAAGACGAATGCAACACAAAGAATTTGTTTCTTCAATGCTACGGCAATAATCACAATAAAGCTGATTGTTTTTCTTTTTTTTATTAAACTGCAAACAAATATGTAATCAACAAACTATAGGCCTTAAAAGCTAAGGAAAGTAAAAATTAAAGGAATAGTTTACCCAAAAATGGAAGTTCTGTGATCATTTAATGTGCTTTTACACTAGCACTTTTGATCTGCACCCAGGTTTATTTTATGTCAAAGTATGGTATAAGCTAGTATGAACGTGTCTCCTGAACCCTGGTGTGCACCCGAGAACCATACCTGAGTCTGTCTGAAAGAAGTGGTCTCCACCAAAACCCACTTTTGTTTTTAATTTTTGTTTTCTTTTGTGGCACATAGACACAAATGTCTCTGTATTTTTTTAAACCAAAACGTTCAGTAAAATCAGATTGACTGTGATATGCAGATGTCTCCATTTTTCTTTCGTGTTCGTCACCTAGCAACACCTGTGCACAAAACAGCATCTTGATGATGCAAGCGTATCGGGAGTCAGACGGAAAAAAGATGGTGCGAACACAAACCTGCCAAAAAGGTGGCAAAGGGGTACAACGGAACTTTGGTACGCTCCAGGCGATTTAAGTGTGGAAGCACCCTTTCTCTCCCTTCACCTATTCCAAACCTATATTAGTTTATTTCTTCTTCAAAATAAGATCTATTGAAGAAAGCTGGAAACCTGTAATCATTGATTTCCATATATTAGTTTTTCCTACTATGGTGGTCAAGTGGTCAAGTTTTTAGCTTTCTTCAAAGTATCTTCTTTTGTGTTCAACAGAGGAACTAAACTCATAAAGGCTTATAACCCCTTGAGGTTGAGTAGGGAATACTTCGAATCAGCCGCAGACGTGGTTCAGTTGGCCGGCCCTGGCCCGGTCGAAAGAGGTGTGGCAGAGCGCGGTTCGGTTGGGCTTTGGCGCTGTATACTTGTAGTGCAGTGCCTGAGCGTGAATCTAAAGACGCAGCATCACTTTTAAAGGACTGTTTCATATGGATTTATTAATCATGTCTACTTTTCAATCCACACAAAATGTTATGGTTTATTAAAGATAAAAACTCCTAATACATGCAGCACAATGACTTTAGGAACATTTATGAGCATCAAAAGTGGTGGATCTGCTTATCAAAATAATTTGTTTGTGTGTCCACTGCATCCCAAGCAACTAAAAATAATACAAAACAATACAACTAAAGCAATATCCACTGTGCTGAGCGAGAGCAATTCTCTCCCTGTTAAACTAAACAGTGGCATCATCAATGACGTATAGTAAGCGTGCTCTGACTCGTAAGGCAAAATTCAGTGTGAGTGCAGGCCATCGGGGGAGAGTGGAGGGTGGACAGTCTGCTAAGGCAACTGTACCTAGTGTGAGTAAACCCTAAATAGCTTATTAAAATTTTTAGCTGAATGCTCCCTTTATTAAATTACATATGTTTAAAACAGGAATCCTAACCTCCTGGTCGACCTTTTATCCATAGGCTATCATTATTATTTTAATTACCTATTACTATTTATCAGAGTTGCGTCAGTATATTATTCAATGCAAGCGTGCAAAAAAAAAATATTTTTAAGGAGTGCACCTTAAAGGGTTAACAGGAACATTTAAGGTTTCACAGTTAACAGTTTCATTTACCATTTAATGACAATGGCGATTTTTTTTTAGCGTATGTAAATATTTTTTCAACGAATATATTATAATTTTATGTATACTTAAAACAGATCATTTAATATTATGTAATTTAAACATAATGCCTGACTAAAGGCAGCTGTATTGAGGATCATTTGCTGTCAGAGAGAAATGCGTCCTTCTGTGCACATCATTCAAGGATGTTTCAGTCAGTAAGAGGAACACATTATGTTCTTTTTTTTATAGGTTATTTTGTTTGATCACTTCACTGTATCACAAACAGCGAGCTTGCTATGACTATACAGTATTTAGTCTACTTGTGTGACCGTGCTCAATCTTCAGGGTCTCCGGCTTCTGTTGATGTACTTTGTTCAGGCATCATAATTCTCCACTCAAATGACTTTTTAGAAAATGATTGCGATTCAACTGAGCTAGTTTGACACAGAGATTTTCACAAATAAATCCAAGCAGTCCCCAGTTACATGGCTGATTGTCTGCTGCATCTGTATTTATAAGTGTGAAATGACCTGAAAATTATAATTTAATGACCAATGTTTAACCTATAACATATTTGAATAGCTTGTTTTGCTTTTTGTTTAGTTGAATTATGCTTATTTTATTTGTGAGGCAGCTGAACATCTTGGCATGGCAAGTAAAAATCTGAAATTCTAGTCCAGTCTGCTGAAAGAAAATGTAAATATTTATATAACGTATAAGCTAATGTGGGACATGTTTTTGAGGCAGTTTGATGAGATGAAAGCATGGTGCAGATTTTTCCTTGTCGCGTTGATGGTTGTGCATGTGCTTTCTGTCACAGTCACTCATGTTTGGCCTGTGAGAACTTGCCATATGCTGCTGTCTGAACGCATACCAAAGGCTTTATATAGACTCACTCTCTGATGTGTCAGCACTGTTTTGTTTGCTGGTTTGTCGTCTCTAATTAATGTCTTTGAGTGGTTCTGACTCGTCATAATGGTTGTTTGTGCAAGCTCTGAAAACACAGAAAAAGCCCTGAAACGTCTAAAGTGTTGCAAGTCCCTGCAGTGGGATTAAAGTTAACTCCTAAAAGTCACCCTCTGTCGCGCGCTTTATCTTATCCATCAGATAGAACTTTCTTTGTTCGCTAGTTTTTCTTTTTGTCACGTTAAATAAGCTTGTTTAATCAAGCCATGGTGGTTCACTGAGCGTCGATTTGTGAACTCTTTTCTGATTTTGCATCTGTTAAGAAACCCTGAGCTGCCATTTCATTTTCCTCTGGCTTCTATTGGCTTTATGATGGGAATAAGGGATGATTTTAGTGACACATTCATCTCGCCTCTGGGATTGATTTAGGATGATTTATATGTCCGTAGATGGAAGGAGAACATTTTAATAAAACCTCAATGAACCTATTATATAATACTATACTTGGCATTTTTGTTCCTGAATGTGTGAATTCTTGCCTTTTAAAATAATGTGCAGTTGTATTAAAAACAGCCATTCTGTTCATTTTTACAGCTTCTTTTATTTGCCTTTTACATTTTTTAAAGCATTCTAAAAATTTAGGATTTAGAGGACATGTCAGTTAAGACCTTTAATATAAACAAAACACTTATTTTTGCTTTTAATATACTTGTTTTTATATTTTATTATATTATATTTTATTTTTCCTTTTTTTAGCTATCTTCTGTGGTTCACCTATCATAATTCATTTGTTCAAACAATTAGTTTAAAACTGCTAATTCATTTATAAATAAAGCAAGTGACTGACTTTGTGAATGAATCACTAAACCTCTGACTCAGGAAATACAGTGTTGTGCTCTAAATGTAACACTCAATACACTAAAAAATATTCAAAGAGGATTTCTTGGATTTACTAAAAATTAAGATAAGTGGCTTTAAGAATTTATTTGGGCTGAATTTAAACAAACAAATTAAGTTGAACAGTACTAAGTAAAATTTTCTTGTTTAAATTCAACACAAATAGTTTGCAGCAATTTAGCAGAATCTTTTGTTCACTACACTGTGTTGTTTGTGATTGTTGCACTGTTCTTCTTTCAAAACCATAGTAAGTCTTCTTATTTAATAGTCTTTAACATAGAGTGCCTAAATGCTTTTGAAATGTCAAAATACAATTACTTGAAATTAAATTGAGATCTCATTTCAGCAAAAGCTGTGATTCTCATGCACTGCTCTCTGTAGGATTGTTGTGCGATTTAATTATAATCTTATTGATTGTGATTTGGACATGTGTGATTTCTAAATCGTCTTGCAGCACATTTTTCCAGCAGTACGCTATTTGAACCAATCATAACGCAGCAACCCTGAACAGCGCAAGAACAGGAGACTGATTAGCCCGCATAAACCAGGATGATCAGTTCAGCATAGGAGGACTTTTTGCCAAAAGAAGTCAATATCTGTGGTGTGGGACAACTTTGCATCAGGAAGATTGATGTATCACTGAACCAGGTAATTTGTGAGTCAGTCATATATTACATCTATTAACATGTGGAAAGCACAAGCTCGTCACTTCCTTAAGCATTTCCGATGCCCTTTGCACTCGCGCTCCTTTGTTGCTCGTTGTTGCTTGGCGACCATCAACCATTTTGTCAGAGGATGACAAACTAACAAAAGGTTGCTGCAGTTTTTTTTTTAATATGGAGAAAATTTAAAAGCACTGGGTGTTTGGGTGTTCTGTGTTTGTCAGAGGTTATTAGTCTGCTGAAATGTGTATATTGCAAACCAAGTATGATGAAGCTGATCGGTCAGTTCTTGTTGCGTGACTTGTGTGGCATTTCTTAAAACTAAATTTCAGTTTTGTCTGAAAAGAGATATTTTCAACTGGGTGCGCCTGGAATTCACAAGTGTGTCGCTCTCAATATACGTGTACAAGCCATTCGCCTCCATTGGTAATAACTTGACTTGCATGACTTTGCATGACTTGTGCATGCAAAAGACGCGATATGTTTGGTTCAGGATTGGTAGAGCTACGCATCGATGAATTTGCTCTTCAGTGTTTAAACTCTCAGTAATGATTAAATCACACTAAACTGAGCTAAACTGAACTGAACTGAACTTAAACACTAAAACCTGAACCACACTGTTCCAGTTACTATGACCATTTATGTGAAGCTGCTTTGACACAATCTACATTGTAAAAGCGCTATACAAATAAAGCTGAATTGAATTGAATTGAATTGAATATGTAAACGGCCTATTTCATGGCAGTGTCACAAAGAGCTTTATGATCTATACATGGCAAAAATCTGTGAACATGTAGAAAACTTATAAGTGGTCAAGCAAAACAACGGAGCATTACTTCAGTTTTACAACACACACACACACACACACACACACACACACACACACACACACACACACAGAAGTCTTTTTCTTTATTTGCCATAGGTCTGTTCTAGACAATATTTGTTACGCCTTTACTAGGTGATGTTTATTTAATTTTTTGCCTTATGTCTGTTTTAGAGACATGTTACATGTCTTTGATAAAGATCTAATTATTTTCCTCCGGAAAAATGTTTCAAATTCACACTGTAAAACGTCTGTTTGACAATCATGATTAAAATCGAAATCACAATATTGTTCAAGAAAATTGTGATGGGTTGCTTTGCTCATATTGCACAGCCCTACTGATATGTGATCAGTAGTGAATCTCCTGCAAAGGCTAGAGGGTGCTTATTTCATGGAAACTTCATATTTGCCACAAACAGCTGTCTTTGTTATCTTCGATTTCAGGATCACACCAATTAAGTCATCCATTATATTATTGTATTTTTTGTGTAGCTTTGTCAGTGAACTGACTTTGTGCAGCAAATGCTGCTCCACCTGAAAGTACATGTTGAAGATTTACAGCTCCAATGACTTTACTGTCAAAATGTGCATGAAAGCCCCCTTCAATTAGTTATGCAGACCTATTATTGCAGGCTAACCTTGCACACAAACTTTAAACGTTACTTAATGCCTAATTATATAAATAGTAATTCAACTGCTTGTACCTAAATGCCAACCTAAACTATGCAGGCTCAATGTGGAAAGGAGTTAACCTTTCACAATACATTTTATTACAGGCTTGTGGCACTCATCTGTTCTTTCATTGTTGTAAAGTGATATTTATATATAGATATAATTCCTTTAGCTTATTAGCATTTGAAATAACCTATTTAACCTTTACATTTTCTTTGGTAGCAAGGTACTTTTGATGCTGGTAGATTTGAAACAGCGGATTGTCTTTCACCTCCTTCCCACCAGCTCTCTGTGTGCTCTCTTTTGCATAGAAACAGACCAGCAGTCCAGACTCTAACACACTTCCAGCTGTCGTTTGCAGCCTCTGTGCAGAGCTGCTTTTTCACTATGACAAGACTAGGAATTTTAGACAGTTCTTCTGTGCTTGTGGGGTTTTGTTTCAAGCATTTGATTTGTGCGCTGTCAGCCCCAGGCTTGGTAGCATCCATTTGCTGCACTGAAGAGACCTCAGGAGAGACTGATGGGAAGACTTGATTCCAGATGCTCGCTGAAGATCATCATCATCTATATCCATGAAACGGCTTCTTCCATCCTCTGCTCTGTCTCTCTCTCTCTTTGAATGTCTTTGATTTCTTTTCTCCCCCTACTGTGACGGTCTCTTCTTATGGAGTATGAATTATAAATCCTGATTTGCACGCAAAGCCTTTGATTAGTAAATAATGCCTTGTGCTCATGCAAAGTTCAGATATGGATGCGTAATCCTCCCCCTCTTCCTGTCTGCTCCTTAGAAGCTTCTTCCTGCTGCACTGCATTTTGTCTTTGCCCTCATATCACCCTCGCAGAGATCCTGTGATATGGCCCTGGCTTTTTTCAAGCACTCTTCTCTCAAAGCCTTTTGATTTCAAGCATCGGCTGATAAATATTCCATGCAAGTTCCTTTCATAAGCAAACAAGGTGCAGAGAATGCGGGGCTTATCTCTTCTACGACAGCCAGGAAGACTTGCTCTCGCTCCGAGGACTGACACGAGGGTCGCAGGTCATGAGATGCACCTGTGCCTTTGTGTGTTTTTCGGGGTTGTATCTATGTAATCGGCAGAAGGCTGCCATGAGTAACACTCTGCTCGGGCTGGTGGGTTGCGAGTGGGCCCGCTTGGTTGCTGTCGCTGAAGCATTAGCCCATCTGAACTCGTCATCGGTGAATAATCGCACACATACCCCGACAGTCAGGCGCAAGCCCACGGCCGTCTGACCGAACATCTGTTGGCTTTCTTCATGGGATCCCACGTCTTGGGTTCTCCTGAGGCAGAACTTTGAAATCTCAGGCTCACTACGGCAGTACAATTGAAGACATGCAGCACTTCTAGGTTTATCTAGTATATTTTTAATTGCGGGTTTGTGTTCTTCGCTGACTCTAATGGAACTAACTTGTCCTGGTTGGTCCTTACAGTCCAGTTCATATAAAGCTTGAAATTGCTGCAGATTGTTTTATTTTATTTTTTTCATTTATTTTTATTATTATTATTATTATTATTATTATTGTTGTTGTTGTTGTTGTTGTTGTTATTATTATTCAATTGAACTGAATTGAATATTATTATTATTGTAATTGTTGTTGTTATTATTATTATCATCATCATCCATTTAACTGCCTGCTCTACTAAACGGTTGACCATATTTTGACTGTTTTAAATGATGGTTTACACAGCATTGTTGGTTTACAAAAAAAATCAAGCAAACATAATCCCGTTGCACTTCTACACTTGATTTTGGTTTAATTGTAAAAAAAAAAAAGAAGAAGAAAGAAAACATTAAATGGGAATATGAAATATGTTATGACATCAAAAAATAAAGATGATTTGGTTTTCAAACATGTTTTATAATGATTTGGTTTTTAAATAAATTGATCTTACACCTCATATTTTTCAGATTTTTCATAAGATATGCATTAATTATGGTATTTTAACCATAAAACGACACATCAACCATTTAATAGAGGTTAATATTTTAAAAATGCATTGATTTTGTTAACTAGAGACAAGAATGAAGAGTTAAGAAATGCAACCCATAAATGTTTATCTTGGTTTGGCAGTTAAAGGGTTATTATTATTATTATTATTATTATTATTATTATTATTATTATTATTATTATTATTATTATGTAGTGGGTTTTCTCTCAGGTCTTTTGGGTATAAGATTGTTCTTCAATTTAAGGCACATTTAAAGCCCCAGGGGAGGATTTTTATCAAATCATATTTCAACTTGTATAAAGGTCACATTAGCCTTGCTTTGAATATACCATGCTTTGAAAGCCTACTTTTGGGTGTAAGAAAAACATGCTGTTTCCATTCTTTGATACACTGATGAACAAATAGACCATCTAATTGTTTTATCATCTCTTTCGTGACCATCCATACATGGCACTGCAGTTTTTCATCAATGGACAAATTTACATAAAACATTTTTTTCTTAGAATGTGAAATTTTAGAGACTTCTAGACAAGATTTTATGTTTTAATAAATGTATTTATTGGTTTTAAATGTATATTGATTTAGCTTATATCAAACTGAAAAATAAAATTTATTGTTTTAATGTAAAATTTATATACATAATAATAATAATAATAATAATTTAGCCTATATATAATTTCAGCAAAAGTGTTTTGACCTTGTAGGTTTAAAACCAAATGTTATATCTGATCATACATATTCACTATAAGATCAGTAATATGCATTTAGATCAGTTATTTTAAATTCTGACTTAAACTAGTGAATATGAGAAACGTGTATGCTGTTAGAAAGTTATTCAAATAGTCTAAAGGCCAATGAACAATACTCAATAACCTTAAGCTTGTTACAGTCTCTGACTGTCTGGCTTACCATTTATTTATTTATTTTATTTTATTTTTTTTAACTGGTTGTCAAAGGTACACAGCGCTCTAGGTGTGAATATCCTTCTTTTGAGCCACTTCTGCTCTCAAACACTCCAAGAGAGCTTCCTCCAAGGGTGTTATTTGGATGGACTTGTGTGCCTGGCAGGAGCTTTCAGAATTCCTTGGTTCTTTAGTGCTCAGTGCTGTGCGGAAAAGGTCTCTTGTAATATGTGCATTGGATTGCCTTTCCTTTGAATTGATTTGTACTAAAGCTGAACTCGGTGGTGACATTAGTGTGAGATGTCAAGAAATGAAAGGGAAAATGCATTTCGATTGCCTTCTATGCAGCACTTTTTCTCCCCTGAAGCTGCCTAATTTACCAAGCCTAACTCTCACGGTGCTCCGAGATTAGATGATGAGAGGAAAGAGAGATCACTTTTATGAGAAACTAAGTTATAACATCTACCATAAAGCCTGCATGCTGAATGAGCGTGAGGGGGAGGATGTGTGAGAAAGCTTCTGGAAATCTTGAGATATCTTTAGGTAGACACGCTCTGCAGGGAAGCACTTATGTAGCAGCTGCTAAAGTGTCGCAGGCCTTCAAAACAGAGCGAGGGTCTCCCATATCCATCTAAATGGAGAGATGGCAGGAGAGGGAGTTAGCCAGGGTCCAAAATTAACACTGATCATGTGCCAAATGTTTGTGTGACTGGACTTCTAATCTAAAAATGGAGTTTCCTTGTTATTCCATTAGGAATTGCATTATTAGGTGATTCAAGACCAACAAAGCGAACTGGAATACAGTTTTGCTACTCATTTGAATTGAGAAAATATGTTCATGACCAATTTTTAGTCATATCACACATTAAAGTGAATGTTATTTAAAACCATGGTGTACACATTAGTCGGTGGATTGCGATCGGAATTTTTGAAAGGATTACATCGCTTTGTAAACGATCATTATTACCATTTGTTTAGTCTCTCCATAAAGTTTGATTGATGGATTTGACCCAGAAGCCACTGTCACACTTAACAAGCAGATTATGTGCCCCAAAAATGCAAGATATTGAGCACGGTAAATGGAGTGTATGAGTTTATATAATTTGATATAAGCAATATAACATGAGCTAGTGCAGAACAGCACAGCATATTAATAATGTACAGTATTTTTGACACAATATTTTCTGGTTTTGTTTATTTTGCCAACAAAAATATTAAAGCCACAGTAGAACTGTTGTGTGTCTGATCAACACAAGCGTTTCATTTTTGCTTGAATCTACCTTTTGAACTAATAGGGTGATGCAGTGATTCCATAACATAATCAAATATAACCATTTATAAAATAGCTTGTTTTCTCATGACGTCATTGATGACACGTGAGACACAGATGGAGGGCTGGAAATGAATCTTTTACATTGAAATCGTTAACAGAACATCAAAATGTTTCCGTTTTATGTATTTTAAATCAAATGCCAAACAGCTTTTATGAACCTCTAAATGTTTTTGCCCATAAAAGGGAGTAAGTTCAAGAAACTGGCTGAAAAATGGAAGGAAAGGTTACATGTAGTAAACATTTATTCAATACAACCATGTGTACAAACTTTTTTCAAATGCGATAATTCGTTTGACAGCACCAATAAAGATTATATACTGGACTAGCTATGTGTATTATGTTTTAATGTGTTGTATAAAAATCATATACAAACACCACCACACTTGTACAAAATCCAGGAGAATATAAATAACGCACCCTGCAATGTAATTGCTGCAATGAAATCTTCGTCATGTTGTGCAATAATCCAACAAATAAACAACCATAACGTTAATGACAAATGTCGTGAGCGCAGTATTAGAAGTCGAGCTTGCATTTATCTAATAGCCTACAAGCATACGAATCTCTTTGCCTGCACACCTATTTCCTCTGCTCGTGCAAAAAACTTCTTGCACGCCCCCTCAAATATAAGCACTTCACCTTAAAGGGTTAAACAAATGAAGCACTATGGTTACAGAAAAGTTTGCGCTGTTATAATTCACTTACCTTTTAACACGCTTTGGTGCGATTATCACCCGCTATTAAAAAAAATGTAATGTTTTGAATGAGAAGCTGTAATGTAGCCGTGGCGGTATGAATTTTGGCGTGGCGCCCCGCCATGGAAGAATGAATGTAGCGGAAACCATGATAATGTAGACTGTGTGCCCACGCTTTTCTATGCTTTGTTATTTCGTGATGTCTGGAAGATATCCGCATGGGAAAAATTCTGTAGTAATTTATAATAAACATGTTTTTGAACCACTTAGTAAAGTGTTTAATTTGTAGGACACTTTGTTAATGAATGTTACTGAATACTGTAGCATAGTCAATTGATAAAATGTAACTGTCGTGCATTGTGATGGTGTATAATTAAAGCAAAGAAAACAGATTTATTACTACAGTTTTGTTGTACCACAGCAGCAATATAATTGGTTCGACAGTTTAATTCAAGTAATTATCCATAGTATGTTTCCAAACATTGTAATTGCTATATTATTTCATAGGGCTATAACCTAAAACATTATAGGACTATAGCAAATAACGTAATCGCTTACAGTATCTACTGCCTCTGACAGGCAAATTTATTTTATTTTAGTAGAAAACTTAGTCCTCTTCTTAATATAAGGGTCATGGCCTACATATGTGGTTATTTTCTATTTATATCTCCTTTGAAATATGCTATAAATCGCAAAAATACGGACTTTACTTTGTCTCCTATTCAGTACTTCCTGCCCTCCTACTGAATTTCACACACCACCAGAACCACGTTACTGAAAACAAACTATTCCTCAATGCATCAGTCATGCAAATGAATTAATGAAGATTAAAATGGTCCATTTCACTGCTGTAAGAAAACTCCAGAAATTCTATTAATGACTGTTTTCTTTATTTTTTTATTATTTTTATATTAAATACTAAATAAATGGTGAGGCCAGTGAAAACATTGACAAGGAAAGTTGAAATGCACTGTACATGTGTAAATGATGATGTTAATGACAGAGTGGTCTTGCTGTATGTTGTGAATACATGACCATTTAGCAGGTGGAATCAGCATGTCTTAAAGGTTTTTAGATGGATTCTCTTATGTTTATCACCAGCCTCATTTATTTAATAAAACACAGTAACATGTTTATACAATTTAAATAACTTTTTATTTGAATATGTTTATAAATGTATTCCAAAGCTGAAGTTTCAGCATTATTACTTCAGGGTTGGATTATGCTTAAATAGGATTTTGATTGGCTTATTTAGTGTTCAAGTGAAATTACTTTCATAACTACTAAGTTCAAAAGAGCATTATTTCACTAGGCTGTTATTTTCGTTACATTATCAGTCAATTGTCTGCACTTTTTAATTTGTCTTTGCAAAAAAAAAGCTTTGTGGTTGGTAAGAAACATTCAAAGCCAGATTCCCGGTGTTACCGAGTGTGGCACAAAGTTAATTTTGGACCCTGAGTAAGTCTATGAGATGAGACTGAGAATCCCAGGAGGCAGTTCAGTGATATAGAGAGAATGTATGCAAAGCCTCTTCAAGAGCCATAGGAATTTTACAGATGAGCAGCATATCCCTGAGAGACGGTGACAGGCCCCACACATCACCCCTACTGCGACACTCAAACTCCCAGCTTCTTTTTGTTCCCCTAATCCACTGTGACGGTGAGGGTCGCATTTCCACTGCGAGAGGGCCTGACTGGAGGAGGGGCTGCCGGATCACACGGGCCATTTATAGGGCCACAAAAAAAGTGTTGGGGCCCTGGATATGTGTCCAGAGGGTCAAACAAAGAGGTCTTTCTCCTTTTTGAGACACTTGATGTTGCTTTTGTTGCTGTTGTTTTGGCTCTCTCAGTGTTTTTAATGTTGTCCGGGCCTGGGTATACATGAGGCCAGACGAAATAAAGCGTCTTCAAGGAGGGGTCGCTTTTTGACAGCGTTTGTTCCTTTTTTTTTCTTCTATTTGAACAGCACTTCTTCCAGACTTCTCAGAATCAGATATTAAGATGTTCTTGTCCGATCCATCCTCGCAGGTATTGAATCTGCCAGCCCACAGTAAGTTAAGAATGAGGTGCTTTCAAGTGCACATCTGATAACTGGCCATATTTTATATGGCGCATCGCTGTCGGCTTCGTTCTGCCATTCTCCCACTTTCATTCTTTCTATCATGTGAAGCTGAAACCTCCATTACTTCTAAACGCAGAGCTGGGGAGATGAAGTGTGAGATGATTTCCCGTGAAGGAGGCCATGTGCTGACTCTCGTTACTCTCGCTCTTAATGGATTCCACACTTCTGCACATTGTGAACGTTCTCGACAAGGACTCCTTGATCTGTCCTTGTTCTCAAGAACATCATGGTTGCATTTATTTATATATATATATATATATATATATATATATATATATATATATATATATATATATATATATATATATATATATATATATATATATATATATATATATATATATATACACACACACACACACACACAGTTAAAGTCAGAATTATTAGCACCCCTGAATTATTAGCGCCCCTGTTATTTTATCCCCCAATTTCTGTTTAATGGAGGGAAGATTGTTTCAGCACATTTCTAAGCATAATAGTTTTAAAAACCTATTTCTAATAACTGATTTATTTTATCTTTGCCATGATGACAGTAAATATTATTTTACTTGATATTTTTCAAGACACTTCTATACAGCTTAAAGTGACATTTAAAGGCTTAACTAGGTTAATGAGATGAACTAGGCAGGTTAGGGTAATTAGGCAAGTTATTGTATAACGATGGTTTGTTCTGTAGATTATTGAGAAAAAATATAGCTTAAAGGGGCTAATAATTTTGTCCCTAAAATGGTTCATAAAAAAAATCTAAACTGCTTTTATTCTTACCGAAATAAAACAAAAAAAGACTTTCTCCAGAAGAAAAAATATTATTAGACATACTGTGAAAATTTCCTTGCTCTGTTAAACATCGTTTGGAAAATATTTAAAAAACAAGAAAAAAATCAAAGGCTTTGACTTCAACTATATATATATATTTCTTTATTTATTTGTTTATTTGTTTACTTAGATTAAATGTATGTTTGGCTTTGAAATGCCTGTTTGGGAGATTTCACAGATATTAAAAGTGAGAAATGGGTTTATTAATGATGAACAACATATCGGCTGTCATATCTATATTGGCTGATAAAAATCTTATCATTCCTTCCCGACAAGAATATTATTAGCACACTGTATTACAGCTGTAAAGTTCTGGTTGATCCCCTTCAGCTGTGAACTGCTTGGCTTGAGGGTTTAGATTGGTGCCTTTCACATTATGTGATGCGTCACACAGAACAGATGTGCATTTTTTTTGCAAGGTGAAAAGATTTTGGGAGCTATAATCAAAACATCTAGATATTTTTTTTATAATTTTTTTTAAAATAAAATGCATTTCCCACTGAATTACTTAACCTTTTCTTTTTGTAATCAGGCTCGGAAAAATTATTTAAAAATGTATATAATCCGTTTATATAGTTATGTGTCCAAAATTGCCATATTGGTGCATCGTTTCAGTTTTCCTTTGAGGAAGTTGTTGTTTTATGCATCATTCAAAATGAACTCCTCAAGCTCAAACTCTTTCTTTTTTTCCTCCCTCCCCCAGCATTTCAGCTCTTCTTCAAAATCTCCTCCTCTCTCCTTAGTCTTTGTGAACTTTTCTCTTTTCTTCTGAGATTTGTTTCACACTAATTCGATTAGCTTTTTAATTGCCTCCATTCATAAGAGTGTGAATGTGTGTTCATGATGGTGGCTGGGTTGAGAAGGACTTTAGTTCAAATCCACATTTCAGTGAGAGAAGTGACCTGAGAAAGCTGCCATGTAAAAAAAATATGGCAGTGCATCTCTCTCTCTCTCTCTCTCTATATATATATCCCTCTCACTCCCTATGGCATGTGCTCTGAACAGTAACTAAACCACTTGGGCTTTTAGCTAAATATGTGCTTTTTCGATGTAGGAAGAACATTATATGCACCACATTTACAGAGCTCTGACAACCTTTACTTTAATACATCTTTCACTTTGAATGTTTTTCACCTCCATATCTTGGCAAACATGAATGACACATTTGTTTGTGTGTGTGTGTGTGTGTGTATGAAACTCCATTCAGTCTGTGATTGAGTGGGTTTGAATGGACTGTGATAGTAGAAGTTTGTGCAAAACTGTGTGCACTGCACATATTGATTTTATTGTGCATGAAAGCTCAGCTTTACTTGACCAGTGATGTTTATTCACGTGTATCAAATAATAAATTTGAACTTATCTAATGAGCTCTGTATTGATCAATGCATATATGTGGAAAAACATGCTATTTTAGTGCCTTTTTCACATCTTGTTTTTAGGGCTGAGTGATATTGAAAAAAAATGATCTCAATGTCATATTTTATATCGTTCGATAATTATTGAATATTTTCCAACAATACATTTAGGAAAATTTGGATTTTTAAAAATTTAACCACCATATTTTAATTTTCCAACATTACTTAGACAAATTGTTTTAATAGTAAAAAAAAAATATTAAAACAAAATATCTGATCTCTTGATAAAAAATAAACAAAGTGTTAAAGTGTTAAAGAGACTCTTGATAAATAAAATGTTACAAAGTGTTCAATGGTAAAGGTAGATCTGTAAGTTGTGAATAATAATGATTCCGTAAACCTCAAACTCTGTAAACAAAACAAATTATGATAATCAAATCTGAGCTTTCCAGTAAAGGAACTAACCAACATTATTCAAATGAAATTGAAATCTGTATATTCCATACAAAGTGTGAAGCAGATTGGTTTGTTCTACTTACCTGAATCGCGGTGCGTTTGCGGCATTCGGAAAAGTTCAGATGTTTTCTACTAGGTGCGGCTGGAAAATACACGCACATCACTTGAGTATGCACAGCAAAATATGGGGACCCAAAACAACTCTATGGGTGTTAATTTCAACACTTTGAAAGTGTCTCATGGGGTCCACTCAAAACAGAGTTAAATCAACACTTTCAAAAGGGTTGGCACATTGACACCGAAGTAAGGGTTAATTTTAACTCTGGGCAGAGTTAAAAAATTTAACTATATTTAACACCGCCTGGTGTAATATATTGTTATTTTATTCAACTCTCTTGAGTGTAAATATGGTAAAAAGGTCAAATAGACTGTAAATTACAAAAGAAAAGACATTTTATTTGAAAACATTCACCACTTCAACAATTCATTCAGTTTTTAAAATGCAACAATGTCAAATATGCTTTAAATGTTTTATTAGTACAGACAGTATCAACAAAATATGTATGACCAGTGCTCAAAAAGGCTGTTTCAGTCCTTTGGTCCAAACTTGATGTTTCATCAGAGCAATTTGAAAGTTCATATCGTCACTCATAGTTTTCTTCTGAACGCATAGTTTTTTTCTGAAATTACATTTTAAACAACTTGGCTTGCAAATCTTTCACTTCTGGTGTTTCCTTGGTCCTCCATATCAAACACAGCAGTTTAAAGGAAGGTATAAATGCTGTAAACTTGTGTGAAAACAAACTGGAGCTAGGAAATCTCATCAAGCATGTCCTGTGAATGAAGTGCTTCCCAGCCACAGGATGACCTTTTTATCCATGATGATGTAGCAGCTGCTGATCGCTCGTCTGGTGGTTCCTGATGCACGGATATAGGGTGATGCTCATCTAAGAACTCTTCAAGACTCCAGCATGACTAAGAAAAATGTTTGAAAACAAATTGCAATCAAATTTAAAAGAACATTAAAAGTAAATAAAACATTTAAGAAATCTAAACTCACCTTTTGAAAATCTTCATGATGATCCACAACTTGACTCTCCCAGCTGGTTGAGGTGACAGGTTATGGAAAAGTAGAAAAAACACATATATCACTGTTGGATCTCCAAAAACAATTAGGTTAACCACTATGGCTAGAACTGGAAAAACAGGCAGCTGTCTGTCCAGAATCCTGAATTTAACACAACACTTGGGGCAAAATTTAGAGGAGCTTAAAATCTTTTATATCATTTAGTGATGCTGACTTCCCCAAAATATTGGCCACAGTGTAAAAAAAATTCATAAATTTACAGTTTTCTGTAAGCGTGTGCGTGTGTGTGTTTGTGTGTGTGTGCATGTGTGTGCGTGCGTGCGTGTTTCTTTAACAGATTCAACTTGTTAGGCCCTTTCAGGTCCAGTATTGACGCCACCTTTCCTGGAGTCTAGCAGATTTTCAGGTCCAAATATAATCTAAAATATTAGGATAAGCAGAAGAGAAAAAATGTAAAGCAAAGAGCAAAACATTACTTAAGTAACAGTTCACCCACAATACAAAACTTATCACCTTCATGTCATTTGTTATTCTTTAATGCTCTAATACCCTCTCAGCTTGTGAAACAAATACAGAACTTTATCAAACATACCTTCATTATTATCACCACATATGACCAAGAAGGTGTGTTTGGTCATTTCACCAACTCTGGAAATACACCATCCGTCTCTAATTAGCCACCGTCACAGGGTCTTGTGTTATTGTATAGAGGCTGTTAAAAAACAACAAAACATTAGTATCTAACACATATGCATAACCTTCAGATAAAAAAAGAGAGATGAACATCACAAAGTAAATATCGTTTGATTCAGATGTTGATTATTGATAATAAATCTACAAATCAAACCTGTATCATCATTAGGCTGCTCAAATATGAATCAGTTGATTAATTTTACAGACAGGTGGCTGTTTACAACGCACTAAATTGTCTTTAAAAAAACGGAAATGTTGTGTACAGTACATGCTAAGTTTAGCCTATAGTTTTAAGCACAATATCATGCGGGGGAAAAAGCTTGACTAAGATGTTCCTGACTACAGAAATAGCCTAACTTACTAACGTCAGACATCCCGAGTTGGGAAAAGTCATTTTCGGGGGATACAGAGTTGATTTGCGGGAGGTAGCGGGAGAGATGAGTACCTGAAGAGCAATGGGATGAGTTGCGCGCGACGTACCTGAAGAGCGGGGGGGGGGGTGACTTGCGCGCGACGTACCTGAAGAGCTGGGAGGGATGCGGTGGAGAGGGGTGTGCAAAGTGTTAAATGACCGGGCGGGAGACGCGCGATTTCCGGGAGATTATCAATCATTTGCGGGCATCTACTTGGGCATCTGGGAGTCTCTGTGCATTTGCGGGATAACGTTGACGTTAGTCCCGCAACTTCCGGGAGACTTCTGTAACGTTAAATGTCTAGGAAAGTGCAAACGCAGTCATTTAAAGATATTAATGTTAACATTCCGGTTGTCAACACTTAATATAATTCAAGCGTACGTTATCACGCGAGTCTATGGACTAACGGTAACGTTATATGGACGGCCACGAATGAACCAGTTTAAAAGGGCCGCGGTGTTTAAAATAACCAAATTAACGTACACGAATAACAAACAATCATATGTTTTAGTCAGGAAGCCTTTTACAAGTAAGCATATGTTCATTTACTCACCAGATATGTTTTAGAAACTCTCCAGAGCTCATGGAAACCGTCCTGTGTTGCCGTTAGCATCCGGGCAGAGTAGGCTAACGTTAGGCGGCTCCGGGGATTCCCTCGCTAGTTTGCTTCGAATTAAAGGAGAAGTGTCAATTTTATTTTAAAGATGGGTAACAACGCACAAAATGGCATTAAGCGTGACAGAAATGTGTTGAACATGTACATTTGATGTTTTTATGCACTATGTATGCGTGAGCATATATAAAAACATTCTTGAAAAGAAGTGAATAGTAATGCAGTTAAGCTAGATACACAAACGACCATGAATGAACCGCAGAAGTTTAAAATTGTCATTCCATTCTAAAGTTATTAACTTAACAACATGTTTACAACTGTATTTCCTTAAAGAAAGTCAGTAAAATACCAACATTTAGGTAGTTTGACTCACCAGTTGCTGTTCTAAACCTCAGATGGAAAATGGCATCTGGAAAATTCTTCAGTGACTGGGGCTGCATGAATTCCCGGATGTTGGAAATAACACCACCAAGTGTTGAAAAGATAACTCCTTAATTTCGCACTGAATAAAATCAATTCTAACTCTTATTATATTCATTTATCAAAATCTAACTCTTTAACGTCAACACTTTACTCTGAAATGCTTTAACACCGAGAATTTAACTCTGATGGATTTGCTGTGTGTGTGCGTCGCTTGCACAACATGTGCATGTTGATTCAATGTGCGCATCGAGCAAGTCACGCGCTTCCATTGGAAATGACAAACTGACACCCTATTGACACTGCTTCCAAGGCTGGCCATCAGCAGCCATATTTTATTAATACTATAGTGCTTTTTTTAATCGATATTGACAATGGTTCGGTTGATAAATATCGATACCCATTCTATAGCCCAGCCCATGTATGTATGTATGCATATATGTATGTACATACATATGTATGCATGTATGTATGTATGCATGTATGTATGCATGTATGTATGTATGTATGTATGTATGTATATATAATGCCGTACCAAACGTATATATATATATATATATATATATATATATATATATATATATATATATATATATATATATATATGTATGTGTATATATATATATATATATATATATATATATATATATATATATATATATATATATATATATATATATATATATGTGTGTATGTATGTGTATATATATATATATATATATATATATATATATATATATATATATGTATATATATATATATATATGTATATATATATATATATATGTATATATATATATATATATGTATATATATATATATATATATATATATATATGTGTGTATATGTACGTTTGGTACGGCATTCCAAGGTATGTTATAACCAGATAACAACTGCTGAGACTAATAACACAGGCTCATACCTGCTTGACTGTCATGCCAGCATGATCTCAAGGCAATTCATAACTTTTTGATTTGGCGGCTAATTCGTATTAATTTATTCTATCTCATTTATACAGGTTAGTACAATTTGCTTATTCCTCAATGACTGTTGGGTTTAGCAGTCGGGTTAGGTGCCACATATTTTTAAAACTGTTACGAATTAGCCACTAAACTGACAAAATGCCATCTTGTGACTGAATAATACATAACTTGATGTATGCTACATGCAGCCATTTTCATTTCTGTAAGCTTTGTATTTAAAGAATTAATAAACTATTACGTTTTAGAACAATGTCTATTTTTTGTGGCAAGAAATCAGGTGGTTAAAAGTAACTGTAAAGATGGTTGTTTTCACAGAATAAAAACATTTTAAAAAGGTCGATTTCAATCATGTTTTGTCTTCCAAAATACTTTTGTCTTCAGAGTTTTTTTTTCATCATTTTGTGATATTATAAAAAACATTTCCTGACATTCAATCAAATAGCTCAATTTAGATTTTATTATTATTATTTAATAGGAAAGGAATGCCATTCGCATTTTCTGCTTTTGCCAACTTATTAGTTAAATCCTAGTGTTAAGCTAATAAATGTTGAATCAGGCAACTGTTGTCACATTCAAGGTTCTGTTTTCTAAATCTTCTAAAGTCATTTGAAAATAAATTGGATTTGCTGCTCACAGAAAATTGTAACATTTGTCCGTTTTTTTTTTTTATACTAATGTTTGATTGAGTTAATTGTTCCGAAAGTAGCTTTGTGGACTGGAAAAACTATTTGTGTAATAAAACAGACTCAAATAAACAAGCAGTGCACATATCAGACATCACATACGATTTAAGCGATTACTATCAGTAGCCAGAGGAAGTGAACTGGCAAAGTGAGCTTTGCTCAAGTTTTCTCTGTTCTTGAGTTGTGCATGTGATGGCCACTGGGGTGATTTGAAAAGACTGTTTAATGTCACGCTTCTTTTGTCTGCAGCCCTCCTGTTTTTCTAGTCCGTCAGAGTATAACCTGAAGGAATTGCTAAATTACTAGGATTTCTTTTTTGAGCTTCTGTGATTTGGGGGTGACGGAAGGTATAAAAGAGGAAGCTTTTAATAGTAACTGCCTACAATGCCCTGCAGTCAGCCGCACGTAAATGAGGTGTTAACTAGCACTGACATGCTGAGATTTTGCTGCTGTGACTCCCAGACAGGCAACCTGAAGATCAGCCTCCGTGACTTTCGTTTAAGTAGATGTGCACTGAAAAGCATTAAATAATTTTTGCCATGAAAATGTGTGTTTTTGTTGCCTTTTAACGCCCTGCTTGACAGAATTGTCATAAATGATCTACACGTATCTAATCATTATTTGTTGTGACTGTTCGTTTTATACGCCATAACATTGTTACATGGTAATGAATGGGAGCTTTGTCAATGAGGCTTGTATCCGACAGAATGTTCTAAACTAGCAAATATCTGATTTAAGTGCTTCGTCAATACTCCCCATTTTATTAAAAAAGATCAATACCCTCTTTACGGTGTGATTTACTGCCGTTTTTAATTTAACAAGCCTCTCCTCGAGTGCTGGAGGACTGTTATGGTGGAGATTAATTGTGGGGTGAAGAGTTGCAGTCACTTTCCACACACTGTGGCTGATGGATCGTCACTATATTAACGACCGGGCTGTCGACAAGCCTGTAAATTCATCATGAATGCAATTACTAATATGTATTTGTTTCTCCTCCATCATTTATGGTCTATTTACGCTTGTAAGTCAGCGTTCCTTGACGTGCAAAGCGTACTTAACGCCTAGGCCAAATGTGCGGTGCCAGTTTCATTTTCACTCACAACAGATTTCATTTATGGATAACTGCCCAATTAACTTGGAGTTGATCTCACATCTATAACAGCACTGCCTTTGCCATTCATTTCGACCGAACAGTGAACTAAAACAACCGCCAACACCCTCAGATGAAATTTGATAATATATTTAATCTGTGGCTTGGATTACTTCTCCTCCTGTCTGCAATCAGATGTTTTGCCAGGAAGGGGATATGACATCGGGCAACCAATAAACAGGCTTAGCTGCTGTTAATAGATGATATCTGAAATTGGGCCACCACCTCAGAAGAGATAAGGACACTGTGATAACTGTCCCCAGGTTGCAGAAAATGGATTCATGGATTAGGCTCAGAGTTTGTTGAAAATACGGGAAAAGAAACCATTTTTATTTGACTTTCCCACAGCTTAACTGGACCAGAACATCATTGCTGTTTGTCTTTCCTCTGTTTCAGGTATGACAGACTGCTGAGCACATTTCTAAATGAACCGGAGCAGAGGATCTAAATTGTGGCATAGAGTGCAATGATGGTGCAGTCAGACCTTCACTGGTGATTGGAGCTGGGTAAGAAACCAGAACAGGGACTGTTATATACAAACCTAAATCACACTTGTGCTGTCTGTTCATTTTTGCTACACTGACAGTTTTGTTTCGACTTTTTATTTTTCAAAGCTGTAACCATACTTGACTTTTTTTTTTTTTTTTTTTACAATGATCAATGTTCCTCTCATTACTTTATTTTGATGCAACACATATTAAAAATGTGCAGATTATTGCAAGCACATTCTCTTTTTTTTTTTTTTTGTGACACAAGCAATGCCTTATTTGCGAATGAAATGAATCACCCTAAATTTTGTTTAAAGCCCTAACAAACAGATGGGGAATCAGTCTGAATTATTTGTTCAGTTCCCACTGAAATATTTGTTCAGTTTACACACATTGAATCATCTCACTTTGTCATTCAGAGTTATAACAACTAAAACAACATTTGATTTAAAGGATTTTGATGCTTGAGTACTTTTTGTATTGTTAACTTTTTTATGCTAGCTCCAGTAAATGTTAAGGAAGTGGATCATTGATTGAGTTGGGGTCAGTAATTAACAAATATGCTCTTATGCTTAAAACGCCTGCATTTATTTAGCAAAAATTACAATGTGAACTGTAATATTGAGACGTTGCAATTCAAATTGAATTTTATATATATATATATATATATATATATATATATATATATATATATATATAGAGAGAGAGAGAGAGAGAGAGAGAGAGAGAGAGAGAGAGAGAGAGAGAGAGATTGATTGATTGATTGATTGATTGATTGATTGATTGATTGATTGATTGATTGATTTAACAAGGTACTGGAAATATTCCTCAAAGATTTTGGTGCATATTGGCATGATGGCATCACGCAGTTGAACAGATTTGTTGGTTGCACATCAATGATGCGAATCTCCTGTTTCACCACATCTCAAAGGTGCTCTATTAAATTGAGATCTGGTGTCTTGAGGCCATTTGAGTACAGTAAACTCATTTTCATGTTCAAGAAACCAGTCTGAGATGATTTGCTCTTTATGACATGGTGCATTATCCTGTTGGAGATCATAAGATAGGTACATTGTGATCAAAAAGGGATGGACATGGTCAGCAACAATACTCGGGTAGGCTGTGGAATTGACACGAAAAAATATCCCCCACACCCTTACACCACCACCAGCCTGAACTGTTGATACAAGGCAGGATGAATCAATGCTTTCACGTTGTTGATGCCAAATTTTCCATCTGAATGTCACAGCAGAAATCAAGCCTCATCAGACTAGGCAACGTTTTTCCAATCTTCTGTTTTCCAATTTTGGTGAGCCTGTGTGAATTGCAGCCTCAGTTTCCTGTTCTTAGCTAACAGGAATGGTAGCTGGTGTGGTCTTCTGCTGCTGTAGCCCATACGCCACAAGGTTGGACGTGTTGTGAGTTCAGAGATGCCCTTCTGCATACCTCGGTTGTAACAAGTGGTTATTTGAGTTACCATTGCCATTCTATCAGTTTGAACCAGTCTGGCCATTCTCATTCGACCTTTGGCATCAACAAAGAACTTACCTCCACAGAACTGCCACTCCATGGATATTTTCTTTCTTTCAGACCATTCTCTCTAAACCCTGGAGATGGTTATGTTTGAAAATCCCAGTAGATCAGCAGTTTCTGAAATACTCAGACCAGCCCGTCTAGCACCAACAAACATGCCATGCTCAAAGTCACTTAATTCACCTTTCTTCTATATTTTTTTTCTGGAGAAAGGCTTTTTTTGTTTTTATTTTGTCTAGAATAAAAGCAGGTTTAAATATTTTGAAACCCATTTTAAAGTCTATAATATTAGCCCCTTTAAGCAATATCTTTTTTGATTGTCTGCAGAAGAAACTACTGTTATACAATGACCTGTCTAATAACACTTATTAAGCCTTTAAATGTCACTTTAAGCTGAATACTAGTATCTTGAAAAATATCTAGTCAAATATAATGTACTGTCATCATGACAAAGATAAAATAAATCAGTTATTAGAAATGAGTTATTGAAACTATTATGTTCAGAAATCTTCTTTCCATTAAACAGAAATTGGGAGGAAAATGGTTGCTAATATTCAGGAGGGCTAATAATTCTGACTTCAACTGCATACATATAGTTATTTTCCACCCTGCAAAGGAAAGTGAAATAAATACAAAAGAATAAAAATTTTAAACAAACTGTGCTTTAAGCATCTTTACTGTAAGAAAAACATTTTAGCTACAAAAGTCTTTCAGTCAAGAGCAGAGAGGCATGTTCGCCATTTGTTGTTTGAATAATAATTATAAAAACAGGCGGCAGAAGGATTATCGCGCGCTGCCTCTTTAATGGTTTCTCTTTCATGTCTTTTGATCCTCAACTCGTTTGTTTACGACACAAATGAGGGTTAATATGAATAATCACTAAACACCGTGTTTTGACACCTATTTGACCATTAAAGCGCTCATGTTAAGATGACTTTAGATGTGTGGGCACTACTTGTCTCAGTGTGCGAGTGAGACTGAATGAAAACCGCATGCTTCTGTTCTGTGTGTGCCCGGCACACAAAATTATGTGGTCTTTCGCGCTTTTAAGAGCAACACGTGTACAACTGGAACGGGGGCGGTAAATTATGCAATAATCGTTTATCTCGATTAATGGTTTTTCATAATCGTTAGAAGCCAAAATCGAAATCGGATTTTCGATTAATTGCTAAGCCCTACTTTCTTCCCCATTCTTATGCTCAATTTGAACTGCAACAGATCGTCTTGACCATGTCTACATGCCTAAATGCATTGAGCTGCGGCCAAGTAATTGGCTGATTAAAAATGTATAATAACAAGCAGTTGGACAGGTGTACCTAAGAAAGTGGCCAGTGAGTGTATATCTTTATTACAATGTTTTTCAAGACTTCAACCACTTACAGTATAAGCAGAAGCAACCGAGCTTAGCCCAGTATTTGCAATACTAGTGGAAAAGGAGAAAAACAAAACAACACATCATCTTTATGTACCACACTCTAAAATATTACTGGGATACATCCAGTGGATACAGAGCTAATAGACAGCTACTTTTACATTTACATTTAGTCATTTAGCTGACGCTTTTATCCAAAGCGACTTACAAATGAGGACAAGGAAGCAATTTACACAACTATAAGAGCAACAATGAATAAGTGCTATAGGCAAGTTTCAGGTCTGTACAGTCTAAGAAGGAAAGTATTAGTAATATTTTAGTAATTTAGAATTTTTTTTTTTGTAATTTTTTAGTAAAATTTTAGTAAAAATTATTATTTATTTTTTTTTGAGTACAGTTAGTGGTATATCCAGAGATGCAATTGAAGATTAGGAAGTGAAGTGGAGACTAAATAGTTGAGTTTTTAGTCGTTTCTTGAAAACAGCGAGTGACTCTGCCGTTCTGATGCAGTTAGGGAGTTCATTCCACCAACTGGGCAGATTGAGCATGAGCGTTCGCGAAAGTGATTTCTTCCCTCTTTGGGATGGAACCACGACGCGACGTTCATTCACAGAACGCAAGTTTCTGGAGGGCACATGCAGAAGTGAGAAGTGAGAGCAGATAAGGAGCAAGGCCAGAAGTCGCTTTGTACGCAAACATCAGAGCTTTGAATTTGATGCGAGCAGCAACTGGCAGCCAGTGCAAACGGATGAGCAGCGGAGGTGTGTATTTTAGAAATGTAACATCATGTTAGAAATGGTCAAATAATCATTTTGCCATTAATCTTATGCCATCCTTTCAATGAGTGAATGAAAGTATCTAGATGGTCTAGTGACTTTGAATGAAGGACTAATTGTCCAACTGTAGCCCTGATCCAAACTCGCAACTTGTATATTAAACTACCCTTAGCCAAACATTTATTGGATTATAACTGAATAAAATTTATTTTTTTTGTATTAAAATCACTATTCACTGACATTTGTTCATTTTATATGCCATAACATTATTACATGGTGATGAATGGGAGCTTTGTCAATGAGGCTTGTATCCAACAGGATGTTCTAAACTGGCAAATATCTGATTTAAGTGCTTCATCAATACTATCCATTTTATTAAAAAAAAAAATCAACCCTTGACCAAAAATGTATTGGATTATAACTAAAGTGGTACATTGCTTGTATAAAATTCACTGTTAGCACTCTTTGAAAATATAGCCAAAGCCCAGAAACTAAATAACTGACGGAGTGTAATTTATGTATTAGATATCTAAGATACATAATAAGGCACTTTGCACAAATGAAGCAGGAGTGGATTTAGACATAAGTCTGCGAAGAAAAGGCTTTTTATATCTCCTCATTACTCAGTCAGGACAACACCTCAGATATGTTAAAATGTGATGGTTTGATCTGATTGAAGTTTAAGCCTCATATCATGTCAAATCATCCATGCAAGGCAGCGTATCCCAGTCTGTCTTGTTTCACTTGCTCTATCACTCTTTAACCTGATCTAAGGTTCAGCTCCTCTATACTTTTAAAGCAAAGAAAACAATGAAAGCGATTAAACCAATGGAATTCTGCTGAAATATGCAGGCAGCTTGTATTCGCTTGTATCCAGTCTGCACTCCCATATTCAACACAACATTTTGTCCCACGTCTGGATTAGATGCATGTAAAAGTGACTGCAGTCTGTTTGCTAGTAATGTTTGTGTGTATGTGTGTGTGTTGGGGTCATAATGGCTCTGTCAGATGGTTTGCTTCTCCTGTCTTCATTTTACGAGAAGTGTTTAATCCCCCCGTTGGCCGTAAGATCGTAAGCTTTTTGGTAATATAACAGCTCTAATCCCCTGACTGCTGATGAATTGGATGAGGAGCATTACCTTCAAAGCAATTTCTCTGTTCACCCACTGCAAGAAGAGCTAGGCCTATAAACACTGGTTTATCACATAGGCTAGTTTAAATAGACCATTTACCAGTAAATTTGATTTGGTCAGGGCATTTGTTTGATTTTGATTTTGTCATATTTAAAAATGTGTTTTAAAGAGACCAAACAATACATAAACTATAAAGTTTTAAAAATTTCTACTATTATTGTGATTTTGATTTACTTTGTCAGTTCATTTTAAGCTGTGTTTTGAATAACATGTCCTGCGTTGAAGCTCTTAAAACTGTCTGGAATCAGATTTGTAAAATAATCTTCTATAGGATGGTCTGGTATATGCCTCAACACAAACGGGCAACCATTAAATAGGCTTAACTGGTGTGAATAGATCATATCTGACAATTGAAACGCCACCTCAGAAGAGATAAGGACCCTGCGATAAATGTCCCAAGGCTCCAGATAATGTTTTTAGTGAGGTTCTTTATGGATTGTATATATTTCTTTTTCATTTTAATCAAATTAGATTATTTTCTATTAAATTAACTGAATTAATAATAATGTGATCATTTAGCAATTATAATATAATCTAATACAATACATTACAATACAATATATAATATACTATAATAAAATATAATATAACCTATTGTGATTTGGACTGTGGGGGGAAACCGAAGCATCCAGAGGAAACCCACATTAAAATGGGGAGAACATGAAAACATGAAAACTCCTCACAGAAATGTCAACTGGCCCAGCCGGGACTCGAACCAGGGACCCTCTGTCTGTGAGACGACAGTGCTAACCACTGATTTGTGGCTTCATACATTATTTAATTTAACGGTAGGTTACACATTATAACCTCTTCTTCCACATGACAAGTTCCAAAATCTCTACGATGTTTTGTACTACTCCAATCAAGTAAAGAAAACATTTAAAAAAAAAAATAATAATAATTTATATATATATATATATATATATATATATATATATATATATATATATATATATATATATATATATATATATATATATATATATACGTACATAAGATGTATTACCTAAAATCCCCTAAAATATAAAATATTATTGAGCTAAAATAAATAAAAAAAGCCAGGGTTAACTGCCTCTAAGCAGTAACAGACAGTTAAAAACGTTTATGAATGAAGGGAATGCACTTTACAATCCCATTAGCTTCATTGACACATTAGCATAGTATTCTATGGTTTTAGGGCACCCAGAGATACTTTATGAAAAAAAAAAAAAAACTACACCAACTTCACTTCACTGATGAATGTCCTTGAAGTGTTCTTCACTTGACAGTCACCTACATTTTCAAAATATGTGGAGCACAAGATAAGCTGCATATTTTATTCTTGCCTATTCACCTCAAGAAGTTGTTTTAAAAAAACATGCCAGATAAAAACATCATGCAGATTTCGTCCATGACCCCAATCTGCATTTCCGGCAACTTTAAGCCTCAGAATCTTTTTGTTGTATTGTGTATTAGGAGTAAATAATGTAAATATAGTGAGGAAGGAAGTAAGGTGTATTTATATATTGTATTTATTGTGTATGGCCATACACCCAAAGCGCTTCCTAATCATGAGGGGGCTCTCTCCACTCCACCACCAAATGTAGCATCCACTTGATGCAACGGCAACCACAGGACAACGGCGCCAGTGCACTCGCCACACACCAGCTATAGATGGAATGGAAGTGCCATGGGATTTTTAAAGACCACAGAGAGTCAGTATTCCAGTTTAATATCTCATCCGTAAGACTACGCTCACTGGAAATAAGGTGTCCCCTTTACTATACTGGGGCATTAGGACCCACACAAACCACAGGTTGAGCACCCCTGCTGGCCTCACTAACATCACTTCCAACAGCAACCTAGTTTTGCCATGTAGTCTCCCATCCAGGTACTGACCAGGCTCAGCCCCGCTCAGCTTCAATGAGTAACGGGTCTTGGGCTGCAGGGTGATACGCCTGCGGCTGATTCATAGATATAGATTCATATTGATCGCGCACAATTCCTTCCAGTGGTCTATAGTGTTGCTACTAATTAGATTCAAATAGAAGCTCCCATTAATTGCATTCATGTAAAAGCCAAAGTTATTTCTTCCGAGACCCTGTTGATGGAACAGGTGTGTTGATTAGATCACGACTCGCAGCCAGAAGGAGATCCTTGTAACATCTGCTCTTTGATCATCTTGCCTTGCCAGCTATAAACTCTGGATTTGCACTGTGGCAGAAGAGTAAATAGCACTGTACCGCAGTTTAATATCAGATCAAACATGCAATGCGCTTGGGCTCTAGTGCCTCTGATTGGCTGTGTTTTACCCGTGCTCCCCTGGTGTTTTTCTAAAATGAAGGGGTAATTTTCAGACTTGACCCCAGATGTGTATTACACCTGCATACATTCTGTGCGTGTCCTCTATAACTGCCGTTTTGCTGATACAGAAGTTCTCCCATGCTCCGCTGTAATGAGAATTAGACTAAATTACATCCACTGCATTATTATTAGCCTAGCCTGTCATCTAGGCTTATTATGGGCTGCATCTGTTACACAGGGGGGAATCCTTCTTATGTCCCTCTGGCAATATCTTTTTCGCTAATGAGCCTAATAATGTACTGTAGCTGTTTCACACTAGAACAGAAGGGATCGAGGTGTTTTTGTTTCGTCCGTTTACTTTTTAAATTTGTCTGCACCCATTCACTAGCTGCCAGGTCTGGTATCTGTTATAATGCACCTTCTGAAGCTGCAGATTGCCCTTGATTTGTCCCCAGGCTGATCAGCGGTTCAGAGCAGAGGAAATGTCCAGAGTTTAGTTAGATCTAACACACCTGAGCTCAAACACATGGCTTGATTCTCAGTGCTGCCCAGAGGGAAACACATCTTGGCCTTGTGTCAAAGCAACATTTGCCAATCCAGGCTCATTGGAAATATGTGCCCAGGGATACATCTTTGAGAACTGAGAAACATTTCACTGGGCTAGACATACTGGCAGGTTTATTTTTCACATATTCACTTGGGCTGCCATGTACATTTTTCACAATCTCAAATACATTACTAGGGCATGTTTTCTCATATGTTTTTTATTTTATTTTTAAAATCTGTTTGAGGCCGCTGTGTACATTTCTGCCCATCTTAATGTCCTTCTAGTGTTTGTCTATGAGAGAAGTTGGTCAGCTTGTCTTGCATAATGGACCCGTTTCATATTTCTGTTTTTTTTTCAGCAATAGACGTTGTCATAGCTGGGTAAACTTAGAGTGCATTAAATGGGCAAGTGAAAATAATATATTTTTTTCACAATTCTATTTACTCTAATAATAAAAGGAAAAACTCAAAGATGGTGTTGTCAAGACTTTCAAAAAAAGGATAAGACAATTATGTGAGGCTGATGATGACAGCCAGAAGAGAGAACAACCTCAAATGTACTGTTCTGCCCTTAGACAGTGTTAGAAACACCTCTAATCGCATGAGCGGTGATTAGTTTTTTTTTTTTTATATAATTTCATGCAAAGATGTTGTAAAACATACATAAATACATATCAATGTACATACGCTTTCTATTTAAATCAAAATATTAAAAACTTCAAGGATTTAAGAGGCTGATTACCATTAAACACATCATAAGTCTTGTGAAAATGGTCCATATATCAGCTTGAAATCGACTGACCCACCCACCTCTTTCCCTAAACCCAACTGATAATCTTTTCAAAAGCAGTCATTTGCCTCACTTAAACCCCAGAATAAATGGGTAAACACTCATTGGTATCACCCTGTAGCATTGATTTTATTCACAAAATGCAACCATGTGTACCTGCGAGCACATTACTCGGTTCTCAAAAATGTGGCCCTGGGCACATATTCTCTATGAGCCTCTGTTGAACCTGTTTTTGTTTGTTATCTCATGTTTTTTTTTTTTTTTTTTTTGTTGAACAATTTTAGAAAAGAGGATTGTATTAAACATATTGTTTTCTTGTTGTTGTGAAATATTATATTGAAAGGAAGCTAAAATTGTCTCAACATGAGCTATAACTTCTTTAAATCTGTTTGTTTTTGTATTTTTTTTATATTTTACATGTAATCATTTGGCAGACACTTTTCGTCAAATTGACTTACAACTAAGGACAATGGAACAATCTAAGCAACAAAAATACATATAACAATGACGTGTCTTTTATTGTCCTCATTTATTACAATGTACTATACAATAAGTAGTCATTAAATGCATCTTTGAACACCAGCTCATAGAAACACTTGTTTAACTCTATATTATTTATTTTTTCCCACCACTATCGTTAATGTATATGTCTGTGTCACAAGAGGAATGCTAATTCTATAAATTAAGATACTTGATATACCATTATTAGCAATTATTGAGGTAGATACAGCTCCAAAAACCTCTGAGAGAATAATGCGCCATTAATGCGGGGACAGATGGTAACGGCTCACACAGTTTTTGCCTTTTACTTTCAGTAGTGAATAATTGACTATGGTTTGAGACTCCTTCACCAGCTTAACTGTCCTGCAATGTTTGCATATTGCATGAGTGATATCCATAGACTTGTTTTGTCTGAAGTATTCCTCACAACGTGACATTTTCTTCAACTCCATCTCCTTTTTTGCCTGCAGATTGATGGATGTTTATTCTCATTTTCCAAAATAGTTTAACAAATAAATAATTAAATTTGAGTAAATAAATGAGAGAATTGTTTATAATATTGTACATCAGTACAAATGATGCTGATGATAGGACAATATGGTTAATGCATACAATACAAAAGGCTAGATTGTCTAAACAAAGCAAATTATTGAGAACACAGTCCCATGAAAGTTGCAATGGGTGTAAAGTTTTGCAATTGATCTACTGACGATGTTCAATTTAAAGAATACAGAGGCAGCAGCTCATTTCCATAATGAACAACACAATGTACCAAGTGCAAATTAGATTGCAAGCCAATGATAATCAGATGCATATGATCTTCTAACAACAACACAGGCACAGAATGGGTTAAGACATACTTGTTTTGCTGTAAACTGAGTACCACAAAGTAGTAAATCATGCTGATGATTCATTTTAAAACTCTCTTCCCATAAGTTTTCTATTTGACTGGGAAACCCCTACAAAATAAGATCATCTGCAAAAATAACTCCGTCAACGCCTTTTCATCACTAATGTTTTAGTTCGGCTTTGTAGTATATTTTTTATGGCAAAAGAGGGTGTACATTGGCTTAAGCTCTCCCTGTGTTTATGCTAAATGCATAAAATCTCTATTTTGTTGTCTGACAGGCAGTGGTGTAAGGTAACTAATAACAAATAATCCAATTACTGTAATCAAGTAGTTTTTCTCAGGAATTGTATTGTGAATTTTTTTCTTTTTTTTTTTTTACACAAATGTGTACTTTTACTTTTCCATTGATTATATTTTTAGTGCTGTGCTACAGTTTTAGTAGTTTCCTTCAACCTGCAGTCACTACTTTATTTTTCTTGCCTATGGGGATTAGAAAAATCAGTCATGTGATTCCTGTTCAATCAAATCGCACATACCGTAGAAGGAAAATCGCATCATAATGAACTACCTCAAGACATGTCACTATAATTGCAACAGTTTGTAAGCATTCAAAGTGTCCAAAAAGATGTCCAAAATCTTTACGCGCATTGACCCAGAGACTGTTTAGATGCATGTCAGTGATGAGAAGATGATTGATGTTTACTGAATGATGACTGAAATGGAACAGGACGTCAACATAACGTCCGATTGATGTCGAACCTTAACTTCATGGGGACTTTGCATTTTGTTTGGAAATGAAAATCGGGTTTGACGTCAGAACTCAATGTCAGGCCAACGCCAACATCATTGTCTGATGTCAAACCTAAAACCAACCAAATATCAACGTCTAATGATGTTACAGCTTTTTTTGATGTTACCACTTTTACGTCTATCAGACGTTGTATTTTGGTTGCCATACCTGATGAATAAATGTCAGTATTTGACATCAATATGACGTTGGTTTAAGATGTTGATCTTGATCTCGATTTTGGTCACTTTTTAACAACCTAAAATCAACCAAATATCTACGTCATTTGACGTCGTTATTGGACATCAAAATAACGTTGTCCTTAGATGCTGGCTTGATGTTTAATTTTGGTCGCCTGATATTACAACCTAAATCTAACCCAATGTTAACATCATATGAGAGACGTTGTGAGCCTGCTGAGCAATGACTAAATGCACTACAGAATTTTACGTTTACACACACATGCACAAATTACATGTAAACGCATCAGCTTTTATCAGCGTTAAACTCACTACTGTTGAGTACCTTTAAAAGGGCTACTTATTACTCATATTTTGAGTAAAATTTACAACAGATACTTTTACTCTACCTGCACTACATTTTTAGGCAAGTAGTAGTACTTTTACTTAAGTATAATTTTACAGTACTCTTTCCAGCACTGCTTACAGGTAATTGTGATATTTGTTGCATCATTAACATTTTTGCTATTTTAATGATTTTGCCTTAATGACTAAAGAATCAACTCAAGTTGACAGTTGAGCCCTCACCCCTTGCCCTGTTATCAAAGTTTGATTCAGGCTTTTAATGTAACCAGTGATTTCTGTTATGCTAACAATTTTCTGCAGCTGTTTGCATGAAGTTTGTTAATAGCCATCTCCAGTTTCAGCCGAGTGACGAAAGACTTCAGCATGGGTGTAACTGCCCTTCTGGGTCTTGCTCTTCTTTTCTAGAAGCCATATTGTGCATGATCAAAATCCCTCTGGAGACTTACTTATTTCCTTCCTGTGTTTGGCTGGAGATGTAAGAGCCAGCACAAGAGCTCATTTTTAGAGGTATTCTTTGATTAATATGTTGTGCAATAAAGCAGGAAATCGTATTCCCTGTGGCATTTCAAAATGTGGATGGATTCCATTTAACCCTTATTAAGTTTCCAAAAATAGGTCTCAGATTCTGTCTTCTGTTTCTTTCACCGCCAAACACTTGTCACAAAGCCTTTTTTGGTTCAACAGAAGTT
Source organism: Danio rerio (assembly GCF_052040795.2). Taxonomy (NCBI): domain Eukaryota; kingdom Metazoa; phylum Chordata; class Actinopteri; order Cypriniformes; family Danionidae; genus Danio; species Danio rerio. The sequence goes on from NC_141027.1 coordinate 33,517,537, forward strand.
TCGTAGTGGATTAAGCATGCACATTAGTAAATACCCTGTGGTAAGATTTGTCACTTTGTTTGCGCCGCTAAGATATTCCTAATTCTAAAGCCAATATTGAAGATTTCTTTCTCTTTAGTAGAATTGATTCTGATTACCATAACTTGCATATTAAAATCTGTACCGTTAAAAGGAAGAAAGAAAAAGGAGCTCCAGTGGGGCTCCATCTCTTCTCGCCATTGTCTGGTGTAGCATGAAGAGCCCGTGGCAGGCCAGAGTAAGGAGGACAGGCGTTCAGTCTCGGGAGCAGGTCTGTGTGGGTTGTGGTGACAAATGAGCTGAAAGCTTGGTATTCATTGCACCCAGCTCTCCTGTGCCAGCCCTGTCCCCCCTTCACTGACAGCCTTTCATGTGTCAACAATACCTCACACTGTTTCCTGAGCTCAAGGTGCATGCAGAGGACGGCAGCCTGGGATTGTGTAGCCTAAGGCTGGACGGTGAGATCGTACAGCATATACCTTGCTATCATAGACATGTCAGCCCATAGAGATTTTATAACATGGTTACAAAAGTAATGGAGAGACTTTTATAATCTAGTTGATACATTTGCAGGAGAAACAATGCTTGTTTTTGTTTACACCTGATAACAAAACACAGCAACGCAGAGTTGTGCACCACCAAACAGGTCAAGACGAGAGGAATTTTATCAGTGTTATAGGTGTAAACCTTTTTAAAGATAGCATGTAATGAATATGGAAGATATTTTGGGCTGACTTATAATGGCTGTCATTGTGTCATTAGCTCAGTGATGTCATTTTAAATGCAAAGTTGACTTTGTTTGTGATGTCTTTGACATCTTGACAAAACCAAATACATGGAACAAAATGGATTTGTCATTTTAAAAATGTTCAGTAAAATTATATATAAATAATTTTAGATATCTAATTATTCATTAATAATTAATGACATTTAAATTACAAATGTAATTTTTGCCACTGTTGTGGTCAAGAAAAATATTATGATCTCCCATTGTAGTCAGGACATCGTTTTAGAGTTCCTATTTGCAGGACAAATAGAATTAGAAATTCTTTTATAATGGTGGCCAATAAGTTATTTAACAAGTCCTGCACCTAAAAAATGATGTATTGTATGTTGTGGGGTAATGTGTACATAAAACTTTGCCTGTGTTACGGCACAGTCTGAAATATTTGACGCTGTAAAAACACATGACACTGTTATAATGGCCTTACAAAATTTCCCTAATCATGTATAGGGATATTTTACAGTTTGAACACAAAAAAATTCCTGTCTGTCAGATGAAGAAGAGCCGGAGTCAGAAATTCAAATCAATAAAGTTTATTGAAGGTAATTTGCAGTTTCATCAGCAGAAGCCAACTTCAACACTTGCAAATGAGGCCGCTCTGCTTACAATCACAAATCAACAACAATTATACTCTTACACCACCTTTTCACTGCACACGACAAGGGACAAAAAGGAGACAACTAGGATCTGATTTGAACTGTTGATCCGTTAAAATATTTGATCTCCTGCTACTAGACTGTATGTGACTGGCCGACTGGATGTGATGTATTCCAGTGTTGATCAAGGAGGTCCAAGCATGCGAGATGAGAATTTTTTTTTTTTCTCATCTCATAGATTTTTGAATCAGAAAAAGGTCTATATTAAAAAACAATTCTATTCATAAATGAGTAATAAAAATATATTATTGTTTTTTTAATCTTGTCTCCACATTCCCTCAAAGTTCTAGGACCGGACACCACCGCGAGAATCAGCCACAAGGAGGTGTATTCCGACAGTCATGTCCGAATGTTATGTGAAGTGGAAAGGCGGCTTTACATAACGTCATTTGTATAGGTGTTTTAACCTGATTGATTAAAGCACAGAAAGACTTTCCACGTGGGTGCGTGCGTACAACTCTGAGTGATATCTCAAGCATACAATCATTAGACAGCAACTAGGCTGTTTAGAGCTGACCCCAGACCTGTGAAAGGATCCACAATTGAATAGGACACGCACACATTCAAAATACACTTTGTTTCTTACCCAAGGCTGAGTGTACTCTCAGCCGTCTTTATCAAAACTGGTTAAAAACCAGTGTAATCTACATTTAGGCTGCTATATCCTCACTAAACAAAGTCTGTCTTGAATAAAAAGCAAAATCACTTTAAACTAAATTAATAATAATAATAATAATAATAGTAAAATCACTTTAGACAGTATTAGCACAAAGCAGAACAAATGGCAAAACAGTTGTTTTCAATCATCAAGCCCTTCAATTTCACTTAAGAGGTCTCCATGACCTGTGACCTGATTTGGTGGCTCCTAAAATAGTTACAAAGAGACAGGCAAATGCACTGGACATTCTTATATTAAGCAATGTGTTAACTTTATTTATTTATCAAAATCATTTCAAGATTAAATACTGATTTAAATAATCATATTAATGAAGTAATGAGAAAAAGGATAAACCTTGATCCTTGCTTGAGACTGAAATCTGAATCCATCACGTTTACTTCAAGTTGTTATAAAGACATCTAAAAAATGTCATTTAAAAGGATATATCTGAACTAAGGACGTCTAATGACAGTTGCCATATGCATGCATACATTCTTATTCATATTCATGATGTGTCATGATTTAAAAATGATTCATGAGAGTTTGATCAAGTAAAGTTTTCTAGATGACTGTTCTACTGCTCATCAATAGTGGCGTGCATTAGATGAAAGAGCAGCTCATGAATCAGCATGATGAGGATGCAGATGGGGCGTGGCCAGTGTCAGGGCGTCTCGGCGACACAGACAGCGCTAAGCACATTTTGATGGCTCTCCCTCTGCTGAGATGGATGTGTTTGTTTTGAATTCAGTTTTAGAGAGCACTGCGTTTACTAAGTCAGCGCAACCCTGCTTTCCTCAAAGGAGCCGATCGGCCACAGCTGTAGCTATGGGGACAGCACATTGTTAAACCTCATTCAACCCTGACTCCTTTTACCAGCCGTAAGCCTCTCCATGAAAAGCCATTTTCTTAAATCTAGCGTAGTATGATGCTCCCTAGGACGTGGTGTACTCTTCCTTTAAGTCCGCTGTGCCACTTGTTCAGAGAAGGGATTACATCCGTGTTCCTCCTGTTTTTAGTTTGATCTCTGGATTATACCGAGCTCAGCCATATCTCCTGCATATTAGTGGATTTGAATGCAAATTATCCTTGTACACAGATGCGCCCCGCACTGCGGTGGGCCGCCTGATCCAGATGCTCCATCAGGGAGGCTTGATCAGGTGCTCTGTGTTAGGATTCAGACAGCACTTTCCCGTGCATGTCCCGAATCTCAGAGTAACAGCGTGTGAACTGTTCCTGCGAAAGCCAAAAAGATCAAATTATTTATAGCCTCAGCAAATGAGATGAACTGCTTATCTTTCAAGGTGCAGTCAGACGACGCTACTCTGCTCTGAACAACGTGGGGAAGACGGAGTAAAGGGGGGAGAGATTAGAAAGGGATGGAGCACAGGTCTGTGCAAACTCTACAAAGAGGATTAAACTGGGAAGATTGGCGGAAAGAATGATTCAGTTGCCCTGATCTGTTGGAGTAGGGAATATTTCTGGACTGTATGTAATCATGTTTCCACCTACAAATGTAGGCCACATATGTATGGCTACTATTCATCACGCCTGGGCTTCTTTTGCTCGGTTCGTTAAATATGGCGTGTGACACTACGTTTGGGTTGATGGATTGATGTGTTTTTGTTCTCCATTGACCTTAGTCTTAGCTTTAGCTTCACAGTGGTGCAGACTGCTAATGATGCCATTGGCGTGTTGTCCATGCCAAACCCAGTTCAGTAATTATCTGTAGTGAGAAGCAGTGCTGTTCTGCTTATTGATTTTTATTCTTTCCGGGGAAGCTAACATGCCAGAGAGAGCAGAGATGATATGAGTGAGAGGCTGCTGATTTGCGTTGAGCTGTGTTTACAAAGTTAATGTGATTCTCTCCCTAGTTCAGAAACCGCAGTAGCAGAATATGATTTGTGAAAGAGACGAGATGTTTTGAGAATATTGAATTCTTTCATTTCTGTTCTGCTTATCACTATTGTAAAAACAGTAGTCACTGTAGAAACTACTGTTAGGTTTTGCATGTACCTATTTTTATCAAATGTTGGGGTGTTGCATCAGAAATGATGGATGGAAAACTAAAATGTGAATGACATTTCCCAAATGTGCCTAATATAAGACTTCTACATTTGCTTGGGTAGATGCATTGTTTTTATATAGTAAGGTGTACATAATCCCCTGTGAAGAGTTTTCTTACATGGTCCTAGAGGTGCATACATAATTAATGGCGTTTGTTTCAGTAGGTCATTTGAATGAATTATTTTACAATAATCATTGTATAGCATTTCAAAAGTATTTTTTAAATGTTGTATAGTTTGGCAATGGAAATGGTTTACTGTCTTCCATGTTTTCCATTGAATCTGAAATAAAATATATATTGTATGAAAACTGGCCAAGTACTGTTTGGGGTTACTTCAGGGGAAATGCAGTTGCGTTCCTCAAAGTGTAAGGTCATTACTTTTTTGACTTTGACACGTAGGGCTATTTTGCTAAAATGGAAGGATTCTCATCCTCCCACTCATTCTCAGTGGATTAGAGAAACTATGTCTTGTGTTTATTTGGAAAAATCAGGTTTTCATTAAGAGGGTCAGAGGGGGAATTTTTTTAAGATGTGGCAACCTTTTATTGATTATGTGGAAAATCTCAAATAATTTGATTTTGCTTTACATATGGTATGTATGGTTATATGTTTGTATTTTTTATATTTATTTATTTATTTATTTATTTTTATTATTTGTTGTTGTTGTTGTTAATATTTCTTTGAATCTGAACTTACATGTACAATTGTATATTTGTTAATTTTCGGCTAATGTGAGCACTATCCCGCTGTTGGGTTGGTATGGGTCTGGGGTTTGTATTGTTCTTTCTCATTTGAAAAACTGAAAATCAATAAAAAAAAATATCTAAACCAAAAACCTGACCAAGTAATAAAATCTACCAAAGCATGCAACCAAACGTGTAACAAGATTACTAAAACTGAAACTAAATTTAAAATGAAGCTAGTTCAAATTTTTGATAAATTCTGTAATAGTAAATATACCAGAATGAGACTTCTGTCTCCACACTTTAGTATACAGTGCATCCGAAAAGTATTGATAGCGCTTCACTTTTTTATGTTACAGCCTTATTCCAAAATGGATTCAATTCATTTATTTCCTCAAGTTTCTACACACAATATCCCATAATGACAATGTGAAAAAAAGATGTTTTGAAATTGTTGCAAATTTATTAAAAATAAAAAACCTGAAAAATCACATGTACAAAAGTATTCACAGCCTTTGCTCAATACAGCCTCAAGCCTTTTTGAACTGTGAAGCCACTCCATTGATATTTTGGCGCTGTGTTTTGGCTCATTGTCCTGCTGGAAGACGAACCATCGCCCCAGTCTGAGGTCAAGAGCACTCTGAAGCAGGATTTCATTCAGGATGTCCCTGTACATTGCTGCATTCATCTTTCCATCTATCCTGACTAGTCTTCCAGTTCCTGCTGAACTCCGGTTAAGCTGCTGAAACATCTCAAGAATGATCAGAGGAAACAGTTTATACCTGAGCTCAATTTAAAGCTTTACGGCAAAGCCCGTACATACTTCTGTACATGTGATTTTCAGGTTTTGTATTTGTTTTAATAAATTTGTAACAATTTCAAAAACTCTTTTTTTCACATTGTCATTATGGGGTATGTGTGTAGAATTTTGAGGAAGTTAGTGAATTTAACTTATTTTGGAATAAGACTGTAACATATAAAATAGTGGAAAAAGTGAAGCACTATGAATACTTTTCCAGATGCACTGTATAATATATCCAAAAGACAAAATGTAATTTTCTGTAATAAATCCAGAAATATCTGGGATTAAGTGTGTTTTTGGTCAAAGGCTAACATTATGACCTTCACAATAAATAAATATAAAGCAAAAAGAAAATGCTTTTCTCCAGTTCCTCTGAATTTTTCAAGCAATATGCAAAACAGCGTACACAGTCATCCAGACAGATATTGAATTTCTCTAATGTTGCATTTGATTATTCATGCGGAGGGAAAAATATTGATTGGACCTTTTAAACTCTGATTAATTCCGTGTAGGTATGCATAAAATTTTCTCTGTCTGGATTACTGATTACTCAACAGCTTCAATTCGAAATGTCAGTGGTGTTGTGTGGGGACTCTGTATATGCCTGTTATTGCAGTTCAGCCTATGGACATTTTAAACAATGTGTGTATTAATTTACATTTGTGTGTTTGCATTGCAGGTAAGCAGGGATGATGCGTTGTCTGGCAGCCCGTGTTCACTACAAGACCCTGATAGTGATCTGTGCTCTTCTGTCTCTGCTCACGGTTCTTCTTTGGAACAAGTGCACGAGTGAGAAAGCACTGCGCTTCCTGCCCCGGCACCCTCAACCTCCTCCCAGCCCTAAAATAGACAGCCATCCTCAGCAGCCCCAGCCCCCGGAACCTCCACCTGTAGTTGGCGGAGTGCGATATGAAGAGATAGACTGCCTGATCAATGACGATGCCACCATTAAAGGTCGTCGAGAAGGCAGTGAGGTTTACATGCCTTTCAGCTGGATGGAGAAGTACTTTGAGGTGTACGGCAAGGTGGTGCAGTATGATGGTTATGATCGTTTTGAGTTTTCACACAGTTACTCCAAAGTATACGCCCAGAGAGAGCAGTACCACCCCAATGGAGTCTTCATGTCCTTTGAGGGGTATAACGTGGAGGTGCGTGACAGAGTCAAGTGCATCAGTGGAGTGGAAGGTAAGTTATGTGGTAGTGGTTACACCTCTTAACTTCTGTACTATGATTTATTTTAGGTATAGTTTGCCTTAATTCTGTGCGAGGCCTAATGCCCCAGTATAGTGAAGGGGGTGCTACACTGTCAGTCAACACCGCCTTTCGGTTGAGATGTTATACCAAAGTCCTGACTCTCTGTGGTTATAAAAAATCCCATGGCACTTCTCGTCAAAAGTAGGGGTGTAACCCAGGTGTCCTTGCCAAAGTTTCCTTCATCTGCCCTTACCCATCATGACCTCCCTAACATCCCCATCTAACGAATTGTCTCTATCACTGTCTCTACACGACAGCAATAAGCCTACTATCACCATTGTCCTGTGGCAGTTTCTTTCTCTTTCTTTCTTTCTTTCTTTCTTTCTTTCTTTCTTTCTTTCTTTTTCTATAGAAACATACAGACACACTTAACATCTTGTCCATTAACACATGAGAACAATACAAACGATCACCAAACATACAACATGAAGAGAGACAGGCTACTATCTCATTGGCTACAGCGATCGTTGACCATCAGATGATGAGCTTGGAATTTTTTATAAAAAATTTTTAGCGTTGGTATTGGTTTTACAATACACAGAGCCTTACACAATAAATGTGCTATATTAATACACATTACATTTATTTTGGTCGGACAGTGAAGGAAAGGACAGGAAATAAATGTCATTTAGGGGTCGATGGTATTGGAAAAGGTCCATGAGGTGGGACACTCACAACACAGTTGCGTTATATGTCAGCACACTGACCGCTAGGCTAATGGCACTGACATATCTCTCTATTTCTTATTCATTTTGATCCAATAAAGTTCGCTTAGCAATATTCGAGCAAAAAAAAAGTCAGTTCCGATTGATTGCTGTTTTGCCCTGGTATTTTTGCTTGTCCTATAACATGTATCATATGTGGGTCCACAGAACTTCACTATTACTGGTTTAATTTACAACCTCAGAATTTAGTAGTTACAGTAAACACTAATTAGTAGTTTATTAAGCTAGTTGTGTTAGTTAATGGTTTGATAATGCAGTGAGTTGTGACAAACTAAAGCTTTTAAAGGGTTGTAATAGTTTCAGGTGAATGATGAGAGTAAAAATCTTAACAAAAACATGAAAATTGCTGTAATATACTCAAGATGTTCCAAAGCCTTATTAGTTACTTTCCTCTGCTGAAGAGTAGTTGCTATTCCCCAGTGACTTCCTTTTTATGGATCAATTCTGTGTAAATCCTGAGAAACCAGTTACCCCCATTCTTTAAAATATCTTTTATTGTCAGCCAAAGAGAGAAATGCATATAAGTTTGGACTAACTTCAAGGAGCATAAAACTTTTAATAGCAGCTTTTCAATGACTTATGCTACCTTAGGTTGTTTGAACTGTACATTCTACTTAGTTTGTCATTATGATGTTTCCAGCTAGCTATAAAAGTATAGTATTTTCAGCTCGGCTGGCCATTTTACCATGTGTATATCCATTCTGCCGGTTTTACCTTCATAATTGGAGAAGGAAATGAGAGAAAAGTCAGCAGATTCTGCCTGGGCCGACTCATAACTTGCTCTACTAATGTGTCTCTCTAAAATCACAGTTTTTTTCTCCCTCATCATCAAGATTCACCTAAATGCATGTCACATTAAAGCAGCTCTTAATTATGGCACACGGGGAGAAGTGAGAGGCAAAGCGACCTGCTTCATTTCAAACACAACTTGTTAGTGGCCATTAATAGTCATTTAGTGCAGTCCAAGAGGAGTTTCCTGGAAGCCAGGCTCGAATGATGTACGTCTGGTTCTTACTGAGTAATGCACCCTCAATGGACTATACATTAAGCAAATGAAAGTGGGATTGATTCAGCCAAGAACTGAATCACAAGAGCCGATTTGATGACCTTAAACGTAATGGAGAATAATTTTGCACTCAGACTCCCATGTGTCTTGTAGTGAATGTCAATGAGAAAAAGCAAGACCAAATTAAAGCAGAATCATTTTCCTTTTTTTTGTCAAGCACCATAAATGACGAGCATCTCAAAAATCAACTGAGAGATGACACTCTTTGACGGGAAAAAGCTGATTATATGCTCTCTGTTGTGTCCTTCAGAAGCGTTTTACTGTCCAGGAACCACATTTTTCTCTCCGCTGTGTCAGTGATCTATCACCGTTTCTCTGCCCTGACAGATTACTTTCAACCATTTCCTGCTGGCTCGCTCTTCTCTCCATCGCTCTATCTCTTTGCAAGGACTGTCCTTCAGCAGGTGGGGTTAAGTGGCCTGTTCGAGACTAAAGCTCTGGTGTGATGGAGCAAAACTCTGATCTCAGTTTCAATACAGTACTTAAACACCCTAATCTGAATCTAGAGGCTTTTTGTTTTAAGATTCCAGCTCTCTCTCTCTGATCATTAGACTACCATCGCCACCATCATATCAAAGCTATTAACACAAAGTTTGTGATTCACTCAGTGCCATGGTAATGAAGTAATCACTTCTTAAGGAAGTATTGAAAATGAGGTTGGTCTGATCAATACCAGAGTATAAAGAATGCCTTCCAAACCACAACATCATTACTATTCACTGAAGATGGTGAATCACTCGAGCAGTGTTTCACAGGATACTAATGGCAAACAAAGCGGAATAATCTGCACATTTAAATGAAAGTGAATCAAATTCAAAGCAGACCGAATCAGTGTGTTTGCATGTGTAAGTCTATGTCAGGGGAACCAATGACAAGTGTGTAAACAATCCTTCACACACTCTCTATCTCTCTCAAAAAAATGGAGCGTATACTGCAGTACTCGATTAAAATGCAGCACATTCAGACATGCTGCTCTGAATAGCTTTCTTTTTTTTTTTTTTGCGGAGTCATTGATCAGCTTTCAGGATTCAACCACTTTCAGCTCTTTTCTGGCGAAAGATTTTAAAACATGCAGACCTTGTTTTGTGTGCGCGCCTTTTTTGTTGCACTCCAATGAAGCGCATTGATGTCATAATCCTTTGTGGCAGGTGGAAAAATTGGGTTGTCTATGAGTTGCGATGAAATCCTCACTGTCTGTGGCAGCACAAAAGTGATCGAGGTGGTACGAGTCGCCTACTTTTGTCTCCTTTCTAGCCCCTTCTCCTACATAACCAGACGCCAGTCCATTACTCACAGGCTGTTTACATGGAGCCACTCTCTGTTCTGCTTTCTACAAAGACGCTGTGTAGCAGTAATGACCGTGTTGGAATGCAGGAGCCTGTAGGGAATCATCTGAGATTTGAAGCATTGCCTCTGATTCTCCTCTGGTGTCCATGGAAAATTAAAGCAAGCCCTGCCTCAAAGCAGATGTAACATTTGAAGTCACCATGAAATCAATTCTGTTTTTTTTTTTTTAGAATTGCTGTATTTATTATAAATGATTTATTAGTGCACATTGCTATTTTTTAAATGCTGCACTTAATGCTTTTTCAAATGCTTCCATTCATGCACTGTTTAGTGTAAAGTTTTTACTGTTTGAGTGCTCAAATCGAAGAATTCGATTCTAAACTGCCAAAGCAAATCATTCAAATCTCACTTTCGTAGGTAATATATTGTAGGCTTGGAGTTATAAGGTAATAGGCTATCTCCTTAAAGGTGACAGAATGTTTAATTCCTCCTGAGGACTTTTAATATACAGTTAATTTGGATATAAACAAAACAAGGCAAAGGCAATGGGATAAATTAAATTACATGAAATTAACCCGAAAATAAATGAAAGACACTTTGCAAATTATAATTTTGTGACAAGGCATGAACAAACTGTCTGTCTAGATGTCAAATTGGACATTCTAAGTTGACTTGTTTGTATTAACTGAATAACGAAGCACCACCTAAATGTAGGTATTGCCAAGCTGCTCTTATAATGAAACATATTTCGTTGGAAAATAGAAGTTTAAATACCATTAGACAATTTTTTTACAAGTAGGGTACTTTGATGGACCATTTTAAAAAGGTACCACCAGGAAGAATCTTAAATTTTTTATCAAAAATTTAACTGAAAAATCTTATTTAACTTTAAAGATATTTTTGTGTTTATTTTATTTATTTCTATCCTATATATTTGTCTAAATAACTTTTTATTGTAATACAATTTTTTTGTATTTTACAAATTGTTTTATATTGCAATATTATTTGTGTATATCCATTTTGCCTTAAAATAGCCATAAGTTGCTGATGTGGCAATAAATAAATTATATATGTAAAATGGAGTTCTAAATGTTCTAAATGATTCTGAGGTATTGAGCCTCAAAGTGTTTGCATTTTATATAGCAAACAATATGTGTGTAACAGTTCTCTTTCATACATTTACATGACAGGGATCCTATGTACTCTAAATTTAAATTATGAAAATTCTGCTGTCTATGACATTTATTTAATGTTCTAGAATGAATAACTTTTCTTGTTTAAATTAATGATACTAGGCTGTGCTTAATATTTTGTCCAGTGCAGCTGTTAATTGTATGTAATTAATATGAATTATATAATTTATATGAATTATTGAATTATATTTATGTTTTACTGACTATATATACACAAATAAAAAATTTCACATTTAATATATTACATTTTCTTAGTTCCTGTTTTTTTTCCAACAATGTAACAATTTATCATGTCAATGTAAAAAAAACGCATAGAAATCATCACATTTACATACATGTTTTCAGTTTCAGGTTTCTTCTCAATTTTATATGATGTTGCATTATTTAGTTGACTCTGATTTTGTGTTTCTTTTTCGTTTTTCTCACTGTCAATAGAGCAATCAGGTAAAATGACAAAGAAATCTGATCGGTCACAGAAAGAACCTTATAGAGCCAAGCTAGAGTTCAACTTTGTAGTTAAAACCTTTTTAGTTTTTTTTAAAATAAGTCGTAAAATGTAAACAACTTATATTTAGAAAAAATCCCATAATGTAAATAACTCGTCATTTAATAAGAATATGTCAATAACTCAATTTTGACAAAAATGTCAGATAGAACCTTAGAACCTTATAATTCTAAGTTAAATCATCTCCTGTTTTAAGCATTGAATCTTATAAATCAATCTCTTGCGTTGTATCTGTACTTAGTTTTATATGATGAGAGCATTCATAAACGTGCAAAATTCAGCCACTGAACTTGCACATTCATCAAAATTCTAATCTAAACAGATTTCAGTTGTCATTGTGTTCATAAGATCAACAGAAATGGGCAATTTGGTAATTATACTCTGCGCCATAACAATTAAACAAGTAGAAATAAATCTGATTTGGCACTCACAGATCTTTTTTTTTTTTTAAAGATCTGAGACCATTTGAGTAAAGAGGTGATTTCTATTAGTCATAAGAAAATGTCATTATTTTCAGATCTTATGAATCATCCAAAACTAAATGAACTAACCTTCAAGAAAGCATAATAGGGGCACTTTAATCCATGTAAACTTGTCATTTTTTCATCAAAATAATTTCCACTTGCAAGGACATCCCTTATCTTTTCTGACGTGCATATATGTGCAGCAAGAGCAAATGACAGCACCAGTCAGTGCCTGATGGAAAAAATCAATATTTTTTTCTTGTTTGAGTAGCTGTTTTACTTGCTTTACTGTATGCGTTACAATAGGAATAAAAATGTAACTGCAGATGCATTTCATACCGACTTTAAAAGCAGCCTTGGGTCTAGTGCTCAAGGAATGTTATGTTGGATGCAAGTATTTCGACTTGCGGTGTTCATAATATTTGGATCATCAGTTAGCATTTATTTTTAACTTTTTACTCTGCAACAGATTATTACGCCAACAAAATATTGGCTTAGGCCTTTCTCTGAATATATAATTTGCGGCAATATGTCCATTTTGGAAAGGTGTTACATTCGCAAACGTGCAAAACAAAGATTAATTAGAGGTTGTGTTCTCCTCGTTTCATCCTGGGTGTCAGAAGCACAAAAACAGTGTGTTGAGCTCAGAGGTAATAACCCACATGAGCCTGCGGCAGTGTGTTAGAGCAGAGAGCCTATTATCAGAGACAGCGGACAGACTCATCAGTCTCCGCTGAAGGAGAGGGAGAGAGAGAGGAGAAAGAATAAAAAGGAATGAAAAGGAGATGAGCATGGAGGGCGACAGTGAACGAGAGCTCCTTTTTCCTCCTCTTTCAGTTTGAGGGATGGCGTCTCCTCCAGCAGAGGATCAGAGTGCTCTGAATAGTATCTAGGCCAGAGAGCGCCTCCACAGCGCCCATCTGCCTCCTGATACAGGTCCCACTTAGAGCCTGTGTGTGTGTGTGCCCTGGAAAGCGAAAGGCAATCTCATTGGTGCGTTTGTCATCTATAGTGCCTTGTTATGTCTGTATTTAACCCCACATGTGGTTTTTTATGTGTATGTTTGTGAATAGATCCTTTAAAGCCAGCTATAAAGTAGCACCGCGGTTGCAGTGTTTTGCCTGTGGCTTGATTATTGCCATGCCAGGCTGTAGAATAGATGAGCTGTGCTTAAATGAAAAATAGGATGGAGAGAGGGTGGATTAAAGCCTGGTGACCTGTTACTTTCTTCTTTCTTCTTAAAATTTAGTTGTCTTTGCCGACAACATAACCTCACATTTGAGTCCAAGGTAATTTGTACTAACTCAAGAAGACTTTACTTTAAAGATGATACAGTTGAAGTCAGAATTATTAGTCCCCTTTTGAATTTTTTTCTTCTTTTTAAAATATTTTCCAATTGATGTTTAACAGAGTAAGAACATTTTCACAGTATGTCTGATCATATTTTTTTCTTCTAGAAAAAGTCTTATTTGTTTTATTTCAGCTAGAATAAAAGCAGTTTAAATTTTTTTTAAACACCATTTTAGGGACAAAATTATTTGCCTTTTTAAGCTATATTTTTTCTCATAGTCTACAGAACAAACTTGCCTAATTACCCTAACCTGCCAAGTTAACCTAATTAACCTAGTTAAGCCTTTAAATATCACTTTAAGCTTTATAGAAGTGTCTTGAAAAATATCTAGTCAAACATTATTTACTGTCATCATGGCAAAGATAAAATAAATCAGTTATTAGAAATGAGTTATTAAAACTATTATGTTTAGAAATGTGTTGAAGAAATCTTCTCTCTGTTAAACAGAAATTGGGAAAAATAAACAAGCGGTCTAATAATTCATGGGGGCTAATAATTCTGACTTCAACTGTACGTTTTTTTGACTCTACTAAAGCATAAAAATACCAAAATATGTTTGCAGATATTAAAGAAACAAAATCTGCTAAAGTCAGATATTATGCTTTGAAAATGTCCATTATGTGCCGGAACGTCTGTCTTTGTTTTGGTCCTTTTAACCCACCCAATACCAGTTTAGCCAATTATATTTCAGCACCCTCGGTTGCCTTAATGGAAAACTGCGTGTTTCATTCCTTTATTCGGAAAGACTTTCAAAGCATGCGACCATAATGCAAACTCCGATGGACAGTAGCAGACTCCGAAATCAGATGCAGATTCATATTTCCGCAGGAGGTGTTTATTAGTTAGCAAAAACGTAAATATTACTAATATAAACATTGGCTGAGCAGGTTACATTATAACTGCATTTCCTAACAACACACTATGTGATGAGATTTGTATTGATAAGCAATTTAGATGTTCGCACCAGATGAAATGCGACAGAAATTTAAAATCTTGTTAATACATATTAAACCTCTTTAACATTATTAAATGTACATGCTGAATCACTAATATGTGTTTGGTTCTAAAGTTCAATTTCAAATTGTTTATTTGATTTTCAAGATCTGAGGTGAACTATCTGCTACTGCTTTTAGTAGTATTGCAATAAATGTCATGTAAAATGGTTTTCAAACTCACATTGTTAGCAATTAACACTGAATAGAGCACATGAGGTGTACCTGTGGTGATCATTGTCAGTTTATCCTATTGTTCAGCTACAAGAAATGGAAGCCATTTCTAAAATATAAATGTCAGGTGTTTGTTAGAACAAAAAACTTAATATTAAAATATTCCTTCTATTGGGTGCCGTTGCTTTTATTTAGAAGATGATTTAAATCAGCCTTTAGACTTGACAGTCAGGCAACTGCTGTTGGTCTCATTAATCTGGCAACCTGCGCTTGCATTTTTTTTGATCCAGGAGTGCAATACCTAGTTCAACCACTGGGTGTCAAACTTGCATACTGCACCTTTAATGGCTTTTCGTCTCAGTGTCCACCTCTTGTATCTCTATCTAACTGATGGTTTATGTTTTCAGTTGTTGCTGAGTGCTCTGGATTGACTTACTATTCATAAAACCTTTTTTTTTTTAACAAATGAATGTTCAATTATGTCTTAAAACACTGCTTGATACTTGAGACTCAACAGTAACAGTAAAAAAAGCCTTATAAAATAACACATTTGAAGACTGAAGTCAGTGTAAACCGTCAGTATTATGAACATGTAATTGTAGCCAAGCTGCTCTGCTGTGTGGTGACCTAAAAAGATACTGGTGTTTAAAGGCTAGAAACCTGTGTTACTTGGGGGAATTGTTATTGTTATTTTTAATGAGTGCATCTCAGAATTTGTGTCTATATTGGTGTTGTCGCTTTGCAAAAACCTTTTAACAGGGCTTTGTTAGGCACTGTGCTTATTAATGTGAATCACATTACACTGGGTCCAATATTCAGTTGGTTTACATTATAAGTCTAAGCATTCCTGTGAGTAATAACTTGGGCAAGACAGAATCTGCTGACATTTTTCTGCTGAGAATTTTGTTAAAAATCTTCGGATTTCTGCAGAACGACTTTGGGAATATCATAACTAAAACCTTAATATCTAATTCTGAAATAATACCTTTTTAACTTTTATTTAATGTCTACAATGCAAATCCAATTAGATCCTCTTTATTTGGTAAACAAAGCAAGTCTCTTATGTAATATATACTAAAAGGCAGAAAATATTACTTTACATAATATGTAAATAAATCATATGAAAAAATTTATATTAGTCAATAATTATATAGAAATTAATTAGAAAACTGAATAAATATAAATTTACACACATTTACTCAAGTAAATAAATAGACTCATAGATGGGCTATAACACCCAGTCTCTTATATTTTTTTTTCTGTTTCCTTCTTACAGGAGTACCGTTGTCCACCCAGTGGGGCCCTCAAGGGTATTTCTATGCTATCCAGATAGCTCAGTATGGCCTGAGTCATTACAGTAAGAACCTGACAGAGCGGCCACCTCATGTGGAGGTGTATGACACGGCGGAGGAGAGAGACAGCAGGTCCAGCGCATGGACTGTCCCTAAGGGCTGCTCACTCACCAGAGTATATGACAAGACCAGAGCCACATCTGTACGGCAGTTCAGTGCTCCAGGTACCCAAGCAGATATTAAACTGCACACTTTCAATTTATTTCCTTTATCCAATATTATTTTGTTCTTTATACTAGGGCTGCACGATATTGGAAAAATCTTAACATTGTGATATTTCTGCAATATCATTTTGATAAAAAAATACATTTTACTAGATTACTTAAATATCTCTATTTGGAAAGAATGAATCATTTTAGATTGATCATGATGATTCTGTAGAGGTGTGCACCTGCACAAAATCAAACAAACAATCTACAAGCATAAATAAACATATATAATATATATAAATATATTAATATATCTATATGGATGGATGGATAGATGGATAGATAGATAGATAGATAGATAGATAGATAGATAGATAGATAGATAGATAGATAGATAGATAGATAGATAGATAGATAGATGGATGGATGGATGGATGGATGGATGGATGGATGGATGGATGGATGGATGGATGGATGGATGGATAGATAGTGAAATAAAGTGAGTGTTTTATAAATAAATTAATAAAGCGTGTTTATCATTTTTCTGAGTCTAACAGTATTATATATACAATATATATACAGTAACTAAATAATAAAAATAAATGTAATTTAATAAAATTAATCATTATTATAGTTACAAATTCTTAAGCCTAAGTGATTTTAAAATCATAATACGGTCACAGGCCTCAGTCACATAAATGATAAACTATAATGCAGACTCAACAATGCATATCCTGTGATGCGATTATTGTGAATGATCACATCGCGATAATGATGCTGAAACAATGTCCTACTTCATACACTTCAGCCAGTTTTAGATTTATATTCAGTTTCACCCTCATGTTTACAGCTCAATTTCAGTCAAACTTAAAGAATAAATCATGTTTTTCAAACTGTTTCAGTCCAATGAAGGAAACCAGTGCAGTTTTTCTGCATCCCTGCTCATGTTTTTCTTCTTTTCATCTTTGCATGTCCTGCTCCACTGGCCATTCATATAAACACTCCAAAACAATGATAATGGTGTATCATACACTGCTATTCAGACATTTAGAGTAAGATATTTACTCAAAAAACAGAAAAAAAAATCTTTAATTTTTTTATTTATTCAGAAAGAAGCACTAAAATGGTACAAAAATAAAATAATAAATGTCTCTTGAACACATTCAATGTTTTCTGAAAGATCATGATGTTAATCTGTAGACTAAAGTAATGATGCTGAAAATTCAGCTTTGCCATCACAGGAATAAATTATATTTTAGAAAATGTTTCCAAGACAGTCATCTTTTATAGACTACAAAGAGGCTGTTTAATAACCTCCCATAATACTTGATTATCTGTAAAAATAGAATCATATGCTAAAAAAAAATCTTCTCTTTATACTTTCAATCACCAAATTGTGCACACACAGAATTGTGATTGTGAAAGCGATAAAGGAAACATCTCTGCTGTCTTCAGAAATCGACCAGATGGAACCATCAGTAGTCGGTACATTCTGTTCTTCCCTCTGGATACTGAATGATAAGGCAGCATTTTTGAGGTTTCAGACACGCCGTGCTGCTTTTTAGCATTGAGCTAATCAATAGCCATTAGAATTAGCAGAGCTGTCGCGCTGGCAGGCAGTAATTGGTGTCATCACCCAGAGCATTGATTAGAGCGGGGCCATCTAGGACACACTGGGTCCAAGGCTCCAGCAGGATGCTGCCTCCCTCCTGCACTCTCCGTCCTCCACATCACTGCTATTGATGGCAGGGTAATCAGAGCAGGACAGTACAAATCCACTTAGTCTCTGCATTGCCTTAAGTAATGGATTTATGAGTACATTAAATAGTGATAGGGGTTGTTTGAGCCAAAATGTCTTCTGCAGCCTCTTTTCTTTTCCTTTGAGTTTGCTTTTGTTGTTTATACCACTCTTGTCCTATTTTCTGTGTTGCTTTAATGTTGTTGTTGTTATTACCCTGTCTTGTGAGTTTTCTCTTGCTCGGGTACTCAACCTCATTCTGTTTCTCATGCAATTGCATGCCTGCTTTTCTCCTCTCTGTAGAGGGTATGAACAAGTTTTCTTTTTGTTCTGCATAACCTTGTCAGAAGGCAATGCAGACAAAGTCGGCAAGAGGAATTTGACACTAACAATGAGAGATGACTTTCGGATGAAGTGTTGAATGTGCATTTCTGTACAAAGCGAGATAAAGTACTTTGATGGAGAGTTCGCAAACTGATCTGCTCACTTTGCAGTTGCACTGCAGTGCACTCAACAGTCTTGTGGAGGAGAAATGAGTTTTAACACAGTCCAGTGTGAGATGGATTGTTTTAAAGTCATTTCATGGGCAGAGCCTGTCTGACACCAATGTGTCTGTTTCATTAACCCCAGGAGAAAGTGGCAAATGAAACCTTGTGCCTTTAAGACTATGCCTACCATCTCAAGTTCTTTCACTAGTCTGTGCGAATCTGTTTTTGTATAGACCTTTTTCTTTTGTCATCACATCTGAAAAAGTTGTAGATGATGGATCCCAAACCAAAAAAAAAAAAAAAAACCTAATGCAAAAGATCCCGTTTGGTCAACAATCAAACGCGAACACTCAGTTGAGAGTAATGGAGTATATTTATTATAGAAAAATAGTAGTTTAAATGAGCAACTCTTCAGGGTGGCCATAGGGCAAAAAACAAACAAAAGAATCTACTAAGTAAATAAGTAAATAAACTAAATTACCTGTAAATCTTTGAAGAAAAATACACGAAGCTTACCTTCCTCCTTAAACATAAAGTCAAAATTAATCAAATAAGTATGCAGGCCACCCCTACAAGCTCAACCTCTTAAAAGTTACATACAGTACACCACTCTTTATACCACTCTTGTACTATTTTCTGTGTTGCTTTAATGTTGTTGTTATTACCCTGTCTTGTGAGTTTTCTCTTACTCGGGTACTCAACCTCATTCTGTTTCTCATGCTATTGCATGCCTGCTTTTCTCCTCTCTGTAGAGGGTATGAACAAGTTTTCTTTTTGTTCTGCATACAAGCTCAACCTCTGCATACAAGCTCAACATACAAGAGTTCTGCATACAAGCTCAACCTCTTAAAAGTTACGTACAGTACATAAACATTTCTACAAGACTAAAGGTTGGTAGTCAGCTGGAGAAGTAGGGAAATCCAGTAGCTCTCCACTCCTAGCAACCATTGCACCACAAATGAGCTCTCTGAACCCTGCCGAAAGTTTCCTTTTATAGGTCTTCGCGACCAGCAGCCAATCAGATCCTGGACCATATTCAAAATGGAAGCCTATGGGATGACAGAAAACAACACAAGAAGGCGGGCCATAGAAAAAAAGAAATATGCAATGCGCAACAATAAATAAATAAATAAACTTTAGTGGTAACACCAACTTGGATGAACTTGGCAAAAACAATCAATATTTTCAATGGTTTGCTTAGGTTTACACTGAACACCCATATGTGCAATTTTCCATTTTAATGTGCAACATATAGTGATAGTGATTGTTGCTACAATCAGCAGCATACGGATGTTCATTTATGAGCTTCTCAAGCTGGAGGAACAATTGGAATACACTCATCTAATTTGATCTTCAATGTTGTTGTTTTTATTGTTGCATTGAGTGTTTATTATTGCCAATCTGCAGTCTTGTCTACAAGATAATGTTATCTAGTTATTGCACTCAAACTCGGAGAATATGACACGTTTGATGATTGGAATAATCAGCTCTGGGATGGAAGGATTTGTTTATTTGAACAACTTAATGTAATACTTGATTGGTGGGCTTGCTTAAAGGAATGCAAACCTTATTAGTGTTTAATTTGCACAGTGTTCAGACTCATGCTCATTAAGGATTATAAGAAATAAAAACTTACTGTAATATTTTGTTTTATTTAACTTTAATAAGATATTTAACAAAAACAGTACAATACCAAAAAAAAGAAAAAAAAACTGTACAGATTAATTGACATTAACCCCCATATATATATATATATATATATATATATATATATATATATATATATATATATATATATATATATATATATATATATATATATATATACACACAACATATAAAGCATAATCATATATACAAAAGATTACAATATTCACATTTTTTACAAAGCCAGTGTCATGAATATATAGGCTAGAGATGTAAATTTACAAACTTAAAATACCAAAGAGTCTTAAGATAGGTCCGCGTGTGGTTTCGGCTGTTTTTCTGTGAAGTTTAAGGCATAACTGTTCCATTTCACTGACATAAAGCAGCTCATTCAACCATCTCTTCCAATTAAGTAAGATCATCTTTTTAGCTGTAAAAACCAGCTACCTTCAAACCAGCTATCAGGGCTTGCTGTTGGGTTAACAGAAAGGTGTCCATTATATTACAATATTCAAAAATAGCCAAATTTTAGTCAGGTTGGGTATTGGTTCCATAAGCACTGGAAAACAATTCAAGAAAGCTGGACCAAAACTCAAAAAAAATGTGCCAAATCCCTTCTGCCTGCCCCACCACATCTGTCACATTTAGGAGATAGAGAGGGAAACATTTTACTTAATCTAGTTTTAGAGAAATGAAGGCGATGTAAAACTTTCGACTTTATCAAACCTTTCTAATGCTCTTTTTATTGTGATATGTTGTTTGCTTTTTAGTTTTCTGTTTTTTTTTGTAGATTCCGAGGTATTGCGCTTAGACAGTAGAAAAGGTTTACTTCACTTTACTTTGACGAAGCAAATGATGTGAAATAAAATGGCAGAAATTCCATATTTGACAATTCTTGTTGCAATACATGGGTTTATATTAATATACAAATGCATTTTGATGCAACAAGCTACATGCTTTTTTCCACTGTTTAATTCCCTTTTTGTGCCAATTCCTTTACTATTTGTATATATAAAATGCAATGAGTTCATATCAGCAGTCCCGATTTCATAATTGCGATGATATTGTATGTTTAACCAGTATATTTTCAGTCATTGTAAGAGTACTTTAACTAAGTATCAGCACCCTGAGCTTGCTATTGTATCAAAGCCAAACATTTGCAACTGCTCTAACCATAGTTGACATCCTGTTGAACCTGTTGTAACATTTCCTAATTCTGTTCCTTGTGTTCCAGAAAACTCAGAGGGTGTCTCACTTCCTCTTGGCAACACTAAAGATTTCATCATCTCCTTTGACCTGAAGTTTACATCTAATGGTAGCGTCTCTGTAATCTTGGAGACCACAGAGAAAGGGCCGCCATTTGTTATCCATTACGTCACCACCACCCAGCTCATTTTGCTTAAGGATCGTGACATCACCTATGGTATCGGCCCTCGGACCACATGGACCACCGTCACCCGTGACCTTCTCACTGACCTACGCAAAGGCATTGGCCTCTCCAACACCAAAGCGGTCAAAGCCACGAAAACCATGCCAAGGCGTGTTGTAAAGTTAGTGGTGCACGGCACCGGGACAATAGACAATATCACAATCTCCACCACGTCACATATGGCGGCTTTTTATGCCGCAAGTGACTGGTTGGTGCGCAACCAGGACGAGCGTGGTGGCTGGCCGATCATGGTCACTCGTAAACTCGGGGAGGGTTTCCGTGCACTGGAGCCAGGTTGGTATTCGGCCATGGCACAAGGACAAGCCATGTCCACTTTAGTGCGTGCCTATCTAATGACAAAAGATGACACGTACCTAAAGGCTGCCCTGCGAGCCACCGGACCTTTTAAACTGCCCTCAGAACAGCACGGTGTCAAAGCAGTGTTCATGAACAAGTATGACTGGTATGAGGAGTACCCCACAATCCCCAGCTCCTTCGTTCTGAATGGATTCATCTATTCCCTCATAGGTCTGTTTGACCTGGCGCAAACTGCGGGTGAGAAACTCGGGCGGGATGCGGGACAGCTGTACAGCAAGGGAATGGAGTCCTTGAAAGTTATGCTTCCCCTGTATGACACAGGGTCAGGCACTATCTATGACCTGCGCCACTTTATTTTGGGCACGGCGCCCAATCTGGCCCGTTGGGACTACCACACAACGCACATCAACCAGCTCCAGCTGCTGGGTACTATTGACAACTCGCCCATCTTCAGGGACTCCGTCAAGCGCTGGAAAAGCTACCTGAAAGGAGGGAGGGCTAAGCACAATTAAGCGGAGCACACCTTGAAGATCTCTATCTGCCCTCGCTGACCTCTTCCTGACTGCCACTATGAGGGCCACGGTGACTTGCAGGGAGAAAAAAAATAATGGCTGAACTCATTGGTAGCCAGTTTTCAGTTTGAGACCGTAATTGCAGTGCTTCTTGTGTCAATGCTGAGGTTTTAATTAGGTGCAAACGCAGCTGCTTGCAGCATGTGTGTGGATGAGGAAGAGGGAGGGTTTGGGTATTTAATATTAAAAGCTCCGGATCTGCGGGTTTGACTGAGAAACACGTCTGCTGAGATTTGCCACATTTGGGCACACTTCAGTCAAGATGAGGGATCGCAAAGCGGCTTTCAGAACTTTCTTCCAAAGCAATGTTCGGGAAACAGTCGGAAAGGCAAACATGTTGAGCAAACATTAGCTGCGATTGTTATTTCAATTCATGAGCAGAACACAGTTCATGTAAGCTATGAAGAAAATGTCTTCAACTGTAGCATTATTATGTTTCTGAAGGTCTCCCCAGTCGGAGGGAAACACAACGCCTTTTTGTTCAACTCGTTCTCCAGCCTTCAGTCTGTGTTTCATGATCCTTTGCTCTGTCAGAATCCCACCACAATCAGATTGAGCTGTCACTAATGCGGCCCAGTCCTGCCCATAATGCACTTAGAGCTTTAGAGAGGCGGTCGTAGGTCACTTGCTTCATGTTTACAACAGATTTCAGGAAACATAGCTATAGTTACTAAGATACCACTGTCCGGATTGACAAACACACACAGCTTTGGTTGCTTTCTGAGAAATCTGCTGGAATGGTGGCGTAGCTGGTGTTCATCCCTGTAACATGTAGACTGGTCATGCACTTTACTTGTGTGGCATGCGTGTTGTGTGTGTTAAGGATGCCTTTAAACAGCTGTGTGATGAATTGTAACTTCACCAACATCAAGGTAGTTGCTTGCCGTAATGGAAGTGAATCATTAATAAGGGAATCGTCAGATTTGTTTCCTGATATATTGTAGCTCTTCCCAATTATTCCACAGTTTCTTTTTGGACAGCTGTATTTTCAGTAGATTTTTTTTAATGTAAAATCTAAGCCAGTGTTTCTCAACCATGTTCCTGGAGGACCATTTTCCACGTCTCCTTAACCAAACACACCTGATTCAGATCATCAGCTCATTAGCAAAGACTGGAAGACCTGTAATGAGTGTGACAGACAAAGGAGACATCTAAAACTTGAAGTGCTGGTGGGAGTCCAGGAACGTGGTTGAGAAACACTGATCTAAACTATATCTACTTTCTTTTTTGTTTTTGCTTTGCATTCAGTTGAGTATCTTGCATCTCAGCCATGTAAAACACGAGTTTTATTTTAAATAGTGAAATGATTTGGATGCTCGACTATTTTTTACTTCTTTTTTTTTTGTAAGCATTTCTTTGCATCACCAAAATCATTTAGCTGCCTTCTGACTAGCACAGCCAAGTACAGCAGACGGAAATATTTTCTTGAGTTTTGGCTATGTAAATATCTGCTCAGCCACTTGACCTCTGCCGTAAAACCTCCACCTGGCTCAATCCTGTCCATCCTAATCTCACTAAGGCTGCTAAAAGGCCGAGATATTATCCCATTATCTGGCAACCTGCTGTTCTGAACCATCTCGAGCAGATGTTCACATTCCAGTATGCTCTTTTGGCTTTGAATTTCAGAAAATAAATGTCAGAGAAGAGAAATGTGACATTTCTAAATGTTTGATATCAAAGCTTCTGGTTTGTTTGGCAGAGATGGCTTTTAGAGACTATGGGTGCACGGGCCCCGAGGCGTATCTTTTGTGTTGACCTTCTTTTGGTTTAAAAATCATGTTTTCCCATGAAAATCAGGCTGCTTGTAGTCTCACAGACACGGATCTCACATATAATACTATGCACATTTCATACTTGTCATTTAATGAGCAGATAGAAGTACGTTTAATGAAGAAAAGATGTTACCTTGAGCGAGGCAGAGAGCTGCATTTCATTTATACTGTACCAAAGTCCTCAAAATTTGAGTTATTTTTGTCTGTAACTTTAGCATTTGTCTAGTTTTTTCTTTTTTTGAAAGAGAGAGATTGTGATTGAAGTAAATTTTTAGAGGTGTGTTATGGACATGCCTTCCTCTGAAGAAATGCCTTTTTGTTATTTTGTTCACCTTTAGTTTAGTTTTGTATAATGTGGAGTGAGTTTAGAAGGAAACAGGGAATGTTATTAATCACTGCTATATGTGGGGATGTGTGCAAATCTTGATGCTCAGTGCTACATATTACTAAAGGGAAAAGAGAGACTTGAAATAGGATGTCTGTTCTTTGAAAGCCTTGTTTAAAAAAAAAGCCTCCTTTTTGAGTTTGGTTTACCAAACATTGGTTGCATTTGAGTGCGTTCCTTGGAGTGAGCAATGTTAAAGCACAACTATAGTTTCTTGAATTAATTTATTCTCATTTCTCTCCTATTTTTTTTAATCATCTGGTTTGGACAATGTGCAAAGCCTTCCTCTGCAAGCTGCTGCAGTTTAGAATTGTAAAACAGTTTGCCCTTTCTTTTTGGTTACAGTTTTTTTCTCTTTTACATTCTTAAGTTTATAAATTGACATGCGAGGTGTATTTTCATGTGTATGCAATAAATGGTTCAACTGGATCGCAACAGCTGCACACCCAGAGGTTGTAGGACTTTGCAAAGGAAGCACAATGTGCGATCATTTTTATGCAGGACAAATGTTTATTAAAGTCTTTGTGCTTTAAATTGCTTTTTTAAAGTTGGATAAATAAAGGCATTTCGTTTTATACATCATTTATTTTTGTCTGATTCTTTTACACAAAGCACAGTTTTTGTTAGATTAACCAACTCATATTTGATTCATGAATTAAAAGTGTGTGCCATGATTTATGCACTGTATTTTTCCCAGCTCATAAGACTTTAGTTCTTATCCTCAGAACACAAATGAACATATTTTATCCCCCTGAGAGATTTCTGTTCCTCCATTGAAAGTATGTTCAGTGACAACGCTGATGCCAGAGATCAAAAATAAATTGAGCCCTTTGTTCCAAGCTTTTCGAAGAGTTGATCGCTTCATGAAATTAACAGATTTTAGTTAGGCTTTTATTCACATATAAATATTGATCAGCAATCATAAACAAAATGCCAAACCATACCTGCTTAAAGGATTAATTTAACCAAAAATGAAAATTCTCAGTGAAATTACTCACCGTCATGTCGTTTCAACCCCCTGAGACGTTCATTCATCTTTGGAAAACAAATTAGGATATTTTAAATTTGACAACTCCCTCATCCTCCACTGACAGCAAGGGTCCAAAGAAAAACTAACAAGCTACGTTACATACGTGCACAGAAAACAAAAATTACACCTTCTTGCAACATTTTCTTTTCCTTAGTGTCAGTATAGGGCACATGTTAATAAGCTATGCTCTTTATCAAAGACTTTACAAGACATGTCACTCGTATAGTTCTGAATAGGGAAAAGTGTAATGGTCAACATGGTGAATGAAGCCCCGCCTTCTAACACAGGAGCCAATCATTGATTGCTATTAGACTGAGTATTCTCTGGGGGTGGGGCTCAGACCAGATGTGAGTTTCTGCAGATTTTGTGATTGGAAAGTTTAAAAATGAAACTAATAATACAGTTGTTTAATTTTATTGGTGATTTCTAAAATAAAATTCAATGGTAAGCTTGACTAGCAATTTTGTAGAATTTAATGTTTTCCCATTTAAACAGAATTTAGCGTTTCAAAGATGGCTGCCGAGTGAAATTACTTGCCTTAAAGGGACTTTGTCTTCATCCATGTTGTGCTGATGTATTCTTTAAATGTGCTTTGTTTCAAACAGGACACATGCACAGGCACCTGGGCTATACACGCATACACAGTACTCTTGAGTGCACACAATATATTGACACTGAGGAACCGCTTAATAAAATTGTTATTTTGATTGTATATGCGTACAAAAGTATTCTAGAAGTATGCAAGATTTGGTTTTCACATATTAAGCTTGTTTGAGTTTCTATGACCAAAGTCTGCTGTAAAAGCTTGGGAACATTGTTTGCTGATTAATATTTACAGCTTACAGCTGAATAAAAACCTCAATGAAACGTTCATCTTGTAAAGCGCTTGTTTATAATGAATTAAACATTTTCTGTTTGTTCAAACTGATGAAACAACACAATTTCTCAGGTTTTTTTTTTTTTTGGCACAGCTTAATTGTTTTATCTTCAGTCCACCTAAATTTGTAAAATCTAAAAGTTTAGCTTAGTTTAAGTAACTTGATTTCTTCGTGTTGTAAAATTACACAAAGTAAAATTTCAAAAACTAATTTTGAGAGGAGCACATGGTATGATTGATCACAGCTGGTCTCTCATCTGTAATCACTAGTAAGCCAATCAGATTAATCCCAAATCATTATAAGTAGCCTGTCTAAAACTAATCCATTATCGTCTTTTTCCGAAGAAACGCCCAATTTTTTCAAAACCTCAAAGCTCTCAAAACCTTCCTGATCTTATACCCCCTCACATGCTCATTGACCAGGTGGGAGCCCTGAGCTCAGGGTTCTCTCCTGGAACAGCATGCCAAACCTGCTATTATTATCGAGCAATATCCAAGTCTGAACTCTTGAATTAATGATGTGGAACCTGACATATATAAAAATAAAATCTCTTCGGGTGTAGCGGAGAGACAGAAATATCCCAGATTTAATTAATATATCTTCATTTGTGTTCCGAAGACGATCAAAATTTGTTCCATGTCATTTGGAGCCAAGAACTGTAAATGAAAACAGAAATGAAATTTGTGGGTGAACTAACCCTATCTGGTCAGTCATACTTTTTCACCAGCTGATTAGAATGTTGCACACTCCCCGAGGTGTTCACTGCATCGCCCTCTGAAAGCATTTATCTCGGATGTCCCTTTTCTGTATAATCCCTATGACATTCTCTCTCTATCTCAGTCACACATATGGACACTGCGGTTTAATTACTCTCTGCAGCCTGGGGTCTGATCCGGCACATTAAACTCCGTCCTCATTCTTCTGTCCTGTCACAGCCACTCTCAGTAGTCTGGCTGTTATTTTAGCCAGCATTAGCTGAGCTCATAGCGCCGGTGGACTGGGGGTGAAGGCGCCCCATGGAGCTCATCT